>NC_092140.1:68102707-68405737 GCF_043159975.1 Macaca nemestrina
TCAGATGAGACTTTGAACTGTTGACTTGTGGGTTTATGCTGAAATGAGTTAAGCATGAGGGACTATTGAGAAGGGATAATTGTATTTTGCAATGTGAGAAGGCCATGAGATTTGGGAGTATCCAGGAATGGAATGATATGGTTTGGATATTGGTCCCCAGCCAAATCTCATTTCAAATTGGAAGAGGAATCTGGTGGGAGGTGATAGGATAATGGGAGCAAATTTTCCCCTTGCTGTTCTCTGGGTAATGAGTGAGTTCTCATGAAATCTAACTATTTAAAATGTGTGGTACTTCCCTTTTTTCTCTCTCTCTCCTGCCACTATGGTAAGCAGTGCTTGCTTCCCCTTCACCTTCCACCATGATTATAAATTTCCTGAGCCCCTAGTCATGCTTCCTGTTAAACCTGCAAAACTATGAGTCAATTCCACCTCTTTTCTTCATAAAGCACCCAGTCTCATGTAGTTCTTTATAGCAGTGTGGAAACAGACTAATACAAGTCCTTATCAGAGTTCCATTCTCACCCCAAAAGTGGCTGAATAAAAGCTGTAACAATGGAGAAACATTTATGAAGGGCACAGACCAGAGACACAGGCCATCAAAAGACTGAGATTAATATTATAGAATACCCTCCTTCAAATATGACAACTACAGCAGCTGGACTCCAGTAAAGTAACAGAGGATTACAGATAATAAAGCTACGAGAAGACATGCACTCTCTGAGGATTAGTACTCAGGAAAGCCCAAAGTCAAAAAGAGAGACAAGTAAAAGGATGCAGGATGAATTTGAAGCTTCTGGAATGTAAAGCTGTAACAAACATTAACCACAGACAAATTCTGAGACAGATTAATGTGAATCCTTAAACTAAAGGCCTATTGACCTCAGTCCCTAATACCCTACCCGCCATGTCCATCTTCCAACAAAAAATTACAAAGCATGGCAAAAAAGCAGGAAAAAACATAATCTGAAGAGATAAAATGAACAGCAGAAACAGACTCATATTTGACACTAATTTTGGAGTTATCTGACAGTTTTTTAAACAATAACTATGATTAATATATAAGGAGAATAGAAACAGTAAACAACATGTAAGAACAGATGGATAGTGTAAGCAGAAGGACAGAAATATCACAAGAGAATTAAAAGAATATGCTAGAAAGAAAAATCAATCTAACAAAAATAGAGAATGCTTCTGATGGGCTCAGTAGACTGGACCTAACAAAGGAAAGAAGCAATGAGCTTGACAGTAGATTAATAGAAATTTCTCAAAATGAAATAAAAAGAGAAAAAAAAGCAAACAAATAAAAACAGAAGGAGACATCCAAAAACTGTGGCATAAATTCAGAGGTATAACATATATGTATTTAGAATACTATAAGGAGAAGAAAGAACAGAACAGAATAAATATTTGAAGTAATAGTGGCTGAAAACTTTTCAAAATGACAAACATCAAAGCACACATCCAAAAGACACAAATCAAATTACAAAAGTAAAATAAAAACAAACAGAATACCAACAACGTTTAGTTATATAATATTCAAACTGCAGAAAATAAAAGACAAAAAGGAAATATTAAAAGAAAATGGGAGTAAAACATATAACCTAGAGAAGCAAGATAGCAATTATAGTAGAATTCTCAAAAACAATTAAGTAAGGAAAGAGTGGAATAAAATATCAAAAGTCTGAAGAAAAGAAAAACCAAAAAACTCCATCAACCTAAAATTATTTACTAATTTAAAGTATTTCTGGGGTATTTTCGGAGACAGAGTTTTGCTCAGTCGCCCAGGCTGGAGTGCAGTGGTGCGATCTCCACTCACTGCAAGCTCCTCCCACCGTGTTCACTCCATTCTCCTGCCTCAGCCTCCCGAGTAGCTGGGACTACAGGCGCCTGCCACCACGCCCGGTTAATTTTTTTGTATTTTTAGTAGAGACAGAGTTTCACCGTGTTAGCCAGGATGGTCTAGATCTCCTGATCTCGTGATTCACTCATCTCGGCCTCCCAAAGTGCTGGGATTACAGGCATGACCCACCGTACCCGGCCTGAAATTATATTTCAAAAGTGACAGAGAAATACATTCTCTCACAAACAAAAACCAAGGATGTTTATCATTACCAAAATTTCTATCTTATTTCAGTTTGGGCTGCTATAACAAAATACCATAGACTGCATGACTTAAACCATAGGAATGTATTTCTCCCAGTTCTGGAGATAAGAAGTCCCAGATCAAGTTGCAAGCAAGTTCAGTGTCTAGTGAGGGCCCTCTCTTTGGGCTGCAGATGCCAGCCTTGTTGCTGTGTCCTCATATGGTAGAGAGGAAGAGATCTGGTATTTCTTTCTGCATAAGGGCACTTATACCACCATGTGGGCCCTGTTCTCATGACTTCTCATATACCTAATAGCTGAGTGGTAGTTTGCCTAGCCACTATTGCCTCTATAGTTGATTGAAGGCTTCTAACAAGGAGAAGTAAGAGGCAAGGGAGTATTAAATAAATTCTTAGTATGGCTAGAACTACTTCTATAAAGGTCTTGAACTTTCTGGAAAATGAAAACTAGCTTCTAAAGAGAGAATCTGGAGACTTCTTTTTCTAAGTTTGAACTGGAACATGGGCTAATTTTCTTATTCTTGCGGTGATTTCTATAATAGCTCTCTTATTGTCATCAATTTCTGGGCAGCAATTAGATTAAACTTTCAGCAATGTCATAAAGGATGGGAAGGAGGAATTTGAAATACTGTTATACATGTGAAGGGGTATTGTCCTATTTGATAATGGACTTAGATTTGTTGAAAGAGTATATAAGAAACTCTAAGAAATCACTAAATTTCAGAAATAAGAAGCAGAATTGTTATCTAAAGAAAGAGACAGCAAGGAACCACATAAAACACTCAACTAAAATGCTAGAAATCACATTAAAAAGAAAAAAAATGACAAAAGAAAAAATGAAATTGATATAAAAAGGGTTACACATATAATCAATATTAATCCAATTATGTAAATAATCACTTTACATGTAAATGGACCATATGCACCAATTAAAAGACAGAGCCTGTGAGAGTGGATGAAAAGGAAAAAAAAAAAAAAAAAACAAGGTTCAACTATATGTTGTTTACAACAATTCAATTTTAAAGACATGGGTAGGCTAAAAGAAAAGAGATATTGAGAAATATATTACACTACAGCTAATCAAAAGAAAACTAGAGTAGCTTTATTAATTTCAGACAAAGAAGACTTCAGAAGAAAGCAAATTATGAAGGATAAAGAGAAGCATTATATAATGATAAAGTGGTCAATTCTCAGGGAAGATATAATTCTGAAAGTATATGCACATAACAACAGGGCATCAAAATATGTAAAGCAAAACACATAGAACAGTAAGAAGTAGATACTCTACTATTATAGTTTCAGACTTTAACATTCCTCTTCTGGTTCTTGATAAATCAAGCAGGCAGAAAAATCAGTAAGGATATAAATGACACGATAACAGTATTACTCACATGCATCAAATTGACATTTATAGAGTACTTCATATAACAACATCAGAAAACACATTCTTCTATAGTTTACGTGGAGAAATCACCAAGACAGACCACATTCTCAGTCATAAATGCAACTTAAACATTTTAAAAGAATGAAAATTTTATGAAATATTATCTCAGATCACAGTGGAATTAAACTAGAACTCAGTAGCAGAAAGGTAATTGGAAATCCTCAAGTATTTGGCTATCAAACAACACACTTCTAAAATCATATGTACAAAAAGAACTCAAGAGAAATTTGTAAATACTTAAAACTGAATAAAAATGAAAACACAACTTAGAAATCATGGCACTGATGCAGCAAAAGTGGTGTGTAGCAGGAAATTTATAGCATTAAATGCAAACATTAGAAAGGCAGAAAAATCTAAAATCAATAAACTAAACTACTTTAGGAAACTAGAGGAGAAATGGCAATTTAAGTCTAAAGAAGGAGAAGAAAATAAATAATAAAAATTAGAGCAGAAATCAATGAAACTGAAAACAGGAAAAGAATAGAGAAAATCAACAAAATTAACAGCTAGTTTTTTTAAAAAAATCAGTGAAATTGATTCAACTCTAGCCACATTAACCAAGAAAATATGAGAGAAGAGATAAATTATGAATATCAGAAATGAAATAAGAATTGTAACTACAGACTTCATGGATATTAAAAAGATAATAAAGAAATATCATGAACAACTCTATGCCCACAATTTTCATAACTTAGAGAAAATGGACCAATTCCTTGAAAGACACCAACTACTAAAACTCACACAAGAAGAAACAGATGATCTCAATATAACTACATCTATAAAAGCAATTCAATTAATCGTTAATGTTCCTTTAAAAATCGCCAGGTCAAGAGGGATTCACTGGTGAAGTCTACCAAATATTTTTGGAAGAAATGCTATCAATTCTGTATAATCTCTTTCAGATAAAAAGAAGCTGAGAAACATTTCTTAGCTTACTCTATGGGGCCAGCATTATCCCAATTCCAATAATGGATAAAGACATTGATTGTCTTTCAAGAAAATAAAATAAAGAACAAAAATCTCTCATGAACATACATGCAAAACTTGTCAAAAAAAAAAAAAAGCAAATAAAATCCACGTTTTATGCACCATGACAAATTGAGATTTATTCCAGGTATATAAGTCTGCTTGTACAATTGAAAGTCACTCAGTGCAACCAACATTATCACCAGGTGAAAGAAAAGAAATATTGTACGACATCAATCAATGGAGAAAAAAATTGATAAAATCCAACACTCATTGTGATAAAACATTTCAGCAACTATGAACAGAGGGAAACTTTCTCAACTTGATAAAGAGCATCTTCAAAAGATCATCTATAGCTAGCATCATACTGAATGGTGAGAAACTGGATGTTTTAGTCCTAAGACTTGGAACAAGGCAAGAATGTCCTTTTTCAATGCACCTATTTGGCATCAGCTAGGAAGTTTTAGCTAGTGTAATAACACTAGAAAGGAATAATAATGTTTATGGGGAAGAAGAAAAAACTTTTTGTTTGCAGATGACGTGATTGTCATTATTCCTGAGAAAGTGAGTATTTGATTGCAAGATAGCTTTTTTGTTTAAATTATCCTAATAGTGTATTTCTGAGAGTAGAAGTTTTAAATTTTCATAAAGTCTACATTATAAATTTGTTCTTTTATTAATTGTATTTATGATTTTGTATATAAAACTCATCACAAAATCCAAGGTTGCCCACATTTTATCATATTTTTTATTATAGAATATATATATTTGTCCTTTTTATTTGAAGGCTATGGCCCATTCTGAGTTAATTTTTATAAAAGATGTTACAATCCATTTTTCTCTCCATTTCATTGCCTTGGTTCCCCTGACAAATATAAGCTGACTACATTTGTATGGGTCTATTTTTAAGTTCTATCTGTTCTTTGAACTACATGTCTATTATTTTGCCAATACCACAATATATTGGTTACTATTGCTTTATAGAAAATCTTTTAATCAGGCAGTCCTCTAACTTTTTTCTTCTTTTTCAGGACTATCTATTTTTTTCTATTCTAAGTCTTTGCGCCTTTCCACATATATTTTAGAATCTGTTGCCAACATCTGAAAACTGAGATTTTGATTGGGATTGTGCTGAATTTCTACTACAGCAAGTTGGTAAGAATTAACATTTTAACAATATTGAGTCTTCCAGTTCATGAACACAAAATATCTCTCTTCAATTATTTTTATCTTCTTTGATTTAGTTAATCAAAATTTACATTTTCTCTGCACTTTTAAATGTGTACCAAAGAACTTCATCTTTTATTAGTATAATTGTAATTTTTTAAATTTGAAATTTCATTATTTGTATATAGAGAAGAAATTGATGTCTTTATATTAACCTTATATCCTACCTTACAGGAGGCTTCAAAGTTTTTTGTTTTGTTTTTTGCTTTTTTTCTTATGGGGAGGTGATATTTTCTAAGTAGAAAACTATGGCATTTGCAAATAAATATTTGTTTCTTTCTTTCCAGTGTATCCATTTGTATCTCATATGTGATGTCCTCCCACCGAATGCAGTATGGAAAGTCGTGGGAAGTGAGAGCAACTTCATAGGGGGGACACTTGGTAAACACTACCTCAGCAAGGTAACCAAAGATAAGATCAACAGTTTTATGTTAAATTGACAATATGTACCCTTGATAGGATATGATGAGAATGGCGGTTGAAACCTGTGGTCACCCTCCCAAAAGCTGTATCTCTAGTCTGATCATGAGGAAAAAACTGGGAAAATCACAGCTGAGTGATATTCTACAAAACACCTACCTAGTATTTCTCAAAACTGCATCAGTCATTAAAACAAGCAGAAGTCTGATTAACTATTACTTCCAAGAGGAGCTTAGTCAGACATGAATATCCCTAGTCTTATGAATTATACTGGATAGGATCTTGGAAACAGACATAGAACATTAAGTAAAAACTAAGATAATTTTTTGAAGTGTATACTTCTGTTAAAAAAATAATAAATTATAAATTTAATACATATATTAATTATACACGTATGAGTTTTATACATATATACATACATATGGGTATATATCTGTATATAGAGTTCTAATATTCAAGTGAATGTATACAAACTCTACAGCTCTAATATTCAAGAGAACATATACACACATACATGGATATATATTCTCTTGACTATTAGAACTGTATATTAGAACTTATCTATAATAGACAAGACTATACAGTTCTAATATTAAAGAGAATGTGATACAGCTAGGAGGATAGACACACAGGTCAGTGTAACAGAATACAGAACCCAGAAACAAACCCCACAAATATGCTCAACAGATTTTTAACAAAGGTGAAAACATTTTGGATGGAGGAAGAATAGCTTTTTCAATAAATAGTTCAGGAGGAATTAGATAATCAAAGGCCACAAATAAATCAATAAATAAAACTTCCACCTAAACTTCAAACATCATATACAATTTAACTCTACGTGGATTATAGGCTTAAATGTAAAATGAGTATTTTTCTGACAAATTTTGTTCTGAAAAAATGTTTTGGGGCCTATTGCTAGGCAAAAAGTTCATTGACTTGACATCAAAATATGATTTATTAAAGAAAAAAGTGACAAAATGGACTTCATAAAATTAAAACTTTTGATCAGTGAAAAAGCCTAAGAGGATAAAGAACAAATTACAAGCTGGGAAAAAAATATTTGCAAATGACATATCCATCAAAAGAATTGTGTTTGAAATAATACTCAACAGTAAATAAACCATCCAACTAGAAAATGGGCAAAAAATAAACCTGAAGAGACATCTCAGTGAAAAGTTTATACAGATAGAAAATAAGCACATGAAAAGATGCTTTAATACCATTAATCATTTAGGGAAATGCAAACTAAATTTGCAATGGGACAGTACTACCGACCTCTCAGAATTATTAAAAAGAAATTGTGATAACACTAAATGCTAGTGAGGATGTAGAGAGATTTAATCACTCTTACATTGCTGGTGGGAACGTAAAGTGGTACAATAAGTCTGGAAAATAAGCTTTGCAAATTTTTATAAAATTAAATACATGATTACCATATGATCCAGCAATTGGACTTTGGGGCATTTATTCCAGATAAGTGAAAACTTATGTTTAGGCAAAAACTGTACTGAAATGTTTGTAACAGCTTTATTCACAGAATACCCCCAAATTGTAAACTAACCAAAATGTCCTTCAAGGTTGAATGACTAAACAGTGTTTTACTCATACCATATACTATTGTGTGGCAATAAAATGGAACAGACTATTGATATAAGCCATAACTCAAATGTTTCTCAAGCATATTATGCTGAATTTAAAAATCCAAAGTCCCAAGGTTGCATAATGAATGATTGTATTCATATAACATTGTTGAAATAAAATTATAGAAATGTGGAACAGATGAGTGGTATCCAGGTATTAGGCATGGAAACGAGGTAGGTGCGGCTATGGAAGGGTAGCCCAAGGGTGCTACATGGTTATTGAACAGTTCTGTATCTTTACTGCAATAAAGGTTATGTGAATCTGGAAATTTGAAAAAATTGTTTAGTACTATAAACAAACACGTATTCAGACACCTCTGGGAAATAGCTTGGCACTGGTTAAATCTGAATAAGCGATGTAAATTGTGTCAGTGTCATTTCCTGGTTTTGATATTGTACTACAGTTATACAAGTTACTAGCAGTGAGAGAAAATTGCATGAAAGGCACATGGGACTGCTTTCTATATTTTTAAACAACTTCCTGTGAATCTATAATTATTTGAAAATTAAAAACTCAAATAACTTTGTCAGGATTTTTGACTCTGAGTAGCGTTCACAGGACTTAAACATAAGCCTGATCTATTGCCATTTTACACTAGGCAACGTGGTTTTGGTTATTACATGCTAATTAAACATGCATTATCTCACATACTTATCATTTTTGTTGTAAAAACATTTAAAATCTACTCTGAACATTTTTAATATTTTTAAAAATTATAATCTATTAATTTGGAAAATTCTTTCTATGACTGTCAAAAAAGTGAAGAAATAAATATCACTTGTGTTAAAGTCATATTTTATGTGTGCTGCTAGATTTGTTGTGAGAATGTGAAGATCAGTTTTTGGAAGAGGTAGAAGAATTTAGTATACTGTTTTACATGTCTATGCAGTATTTTTTATCTTTGAAAAACCTTCTTACACATCTTATATTGTATGAACATCACAACCACAGATTTTGCTTCAAAAAGAGATATTATGTTAATTTTTCAAAGTAGAATATTTTATCTCATAGGTTAAACATGGCATCTGATAGCACACTAAAGGTTATGGATAAAATACTGGATAAAAGTCTTTTTTCTAATCTCTTGTATTATACAATCTGTTTGTGGTTATTGCATGTTTTATCCTCTCCCTGAATGTACAGAACATTATAACTAAAAGCAGGCGTTTATTTTTATGTGCTATTGTAAAAAACAAACAAACAACAACAACAAAAATGAAAGAATGTAGTGGGAAATAAATGTAGTCCTTCTTCAATAAGATTGAACAAAGCAAGTCACATATGAACATATGAACGCAGACGTTAAGTATATTCATGGGAAAAATGCAGAGATAATTCTTAACTGTTTTAAGACTACTTAGAAACTAAAGCTGTGAGCACTAGAAAATATCATGACCATTCTTAGAACAATTCAAGACAAATTGAAACTTATTAACTTTTTAGACATAGAAGATGATTAGAATACATTAAAATATCATTGCCCAATTATAGTGATATATTTTAAGAGGGATATTAAGATTAGAATTAATCTAAACAATACTAGCTTGGATACTGCAGAGTATAATGGGAGTCTTATAGGAAGAAACTGAGAGGATTGGATTCGTTGATGAAGATTTAAATATAAGATACAAGGGAAGCATCAGAACTATCCTGAAATAATTATATTTTCTATAATAGAAGAAAGAAGAAAGTTGCTCTCTACATGACATACTTAGCCCAGATAGGAAATATAATTTGGGTTAACATAAGGGAGGCAGATTTTTAAAAATTATAAAATTCATAAAGATCTAAAGGTAAGAACTATGTCATCAAGTGACAAGCTCATATTATCGAGATTATTAAAGCACAGTTACAAAGACACTTCTGAAGTTTTGGTATAAAGTTTCTTATCTGTAAAAGATACTGTCTTAGTCTGTTTTATGCTGCTATAACCGAGTCCCATGGACTGGATAATTACAATGAAAAAAATTAATTTGATCTACAGTTCTGGAGGCTGGAAAGTCCAAGATCAAGGAGTGGCATCTGGTGAGGGTTTTCTTGTTGCATCAAAATGTGGCAGAAGGCATCACACAGTTGAGAGTAAGGACAATACAGCAAGAGGGAGCCAAACTCACTTTTATAACAAATTGACCTCTGTGATAATAATCTCTTGTGAGGAAAAAGTAATGCTCAGGCCATTTCCATTTCCATGTCATTTTTGGCTATTATTCTTTTCTCTATGTGTTATCTCTTTTATTATAATATTTCTCACCTTGTCTTCTTTCCTAGTATATTCTTGCGGTTTTTGAAGTTTCCATTTTTCTCCCTCCCCATATCCACATTCTTCTCTCTTTCTTTATTGTATTTGAGGTTTGTTAACTTTATTTTAAAATTCTTTTTGATTTACAAATTTTAAACATGTGTATATTATGGTGTACAATGGGATGTTTTGAAATATGTATGCAATGTGGAATGGCTAAATTGAGCTAATTAACATACACATTATTTCACATACTTATTATTTTTTATTGTAATAACACTTAAAATATACTCTTGTAAATTTTAAAGAATTGGATACATTATTAACTGTAGTCACTATGTTGTGTAATAGTTCTCTCAAATGTATTCCTTTTATCTAACTGAAATTGTATATCCTTTGATCAGCATTTCCCCAATTCTTCCTCACTTCCAGCTTCTTGTAACCACCATTCTACTCTCTGCTTCTGAGTTCAACTTGTTTCAGTCCACAAATAAGTGAAATCCCCCCTCTTCTTTTCTAAAAGACATCCTAGAGAAGCACTAATGCATAGCAAAATGTCTTAAGATATGCAAACTCAGATCTCTAACTAATAAGTTATACTTTTATTAATTTTAATAAAGGATGTGGTTAATCTTTCTGGGGCATCTAATCTTCCAGTGATCTCAGAATTGCTATAGTTCACCACATTAACTAAGTGGTGTGCCTGTATGCACCATGAATGTTCACTGAGATTTTTTACCAAGGGCATTGCCTTCTGAGACAGAGAAAGATCATACTTCGGTAAGATGTATACCGTTGGTTTCAAAGGAAAAAGAATTTAAAGTTTCTAGCTCTTTCTCCACATGTTTCAATTATCACAGCACCATCACCACCACACTGTACCACTACCAAAGAAAAGTGCTAATTGGATTGATCAAAGGATACTAATTAGACCACTTTTTGTTGTGGTGTATCATTAGCTGGAGAGGTAGTCTATATTGGGAAATAGGTGGCTTTTTCTCTCTGGAACTTTTTAATTAATGCAGAGTGATAAAGTGGCCTGGGATTCTCCTTCTCACTTCCCAACACTTCTCTCTTTCATCTTATTCTCAGCATCTGTCTCTATATCTTTTTTGTTTTCCTGTACATCTCTTTCCTTGCCATGAGAAATCAGTGAGGATAGATGATCCAGAAGGTAACTGCCAAGCTCATCATCCTACCTCTAAAACTCTTTAAGTGTGAGGACTAGATAGCTTCTCTCTAAACAATAGGGAAAGCTCTTTACTCAACTCTCTTCTACTTTTTAAGAATGGATATGATACAGGTTTGCCTATCCTTGTTGCTGGAAGAGAAATGTCTGAGCTGTGGGTATAAAAGGCTGTTCTGGACTCAAGGCTGCTTTGTAATTAAGCAAAAAGATACTTCCATTTCTCCTAGGGAAGCTCGTTAAACTTCACCCTACATTTGAATTTGGAGCTTCCACCTAACAGTAATATATTTCCTTTGTGAACTACAAGGGAAGACTTACTGATTGGTACAAGACAGGACTCAGGTTATTCTGGATTTGGTCAAAATCCAACATAATGCTACTTTGTTAATATCTGACACAAATTCTATACCCTCCTTCCTTTCCTTCCCCATACTTACTTTCACTAAAGTGTCCACACTGTGATATCTGTTATATTGGAACCAATTTAAAAACTTCTCTTAAGAAAAAGATTGAATCCTCTGATGCACTATAAATATTACAGTTAAATATTTGTAATAGAAATTCAATAAACCTGAACCTTCAGTTAACCAAAACTATACTGTCAGCTTTTTAAGGAAAAAAGTCAAATGACCCCAAAAAGAAATAATAAACTAGGTTGATATCGGGACGTTGGTAAAAATGCAATTTCCAGAGTTTTACTTATATTCACTAAAGTTTCAGTCTGATCTATGCCCATAAAATGAGGATTGATGTTTAGAATGATGTCCCTGAGGCATTGCTGGATTCTGAATCATGAAAGATTCAATTACCTTCAATAAACTGAACTTAACTATCTTAGGAAAGGTGATGAATACAAATAAGAAATATCATCAACAAGCAATGCTCAAATACAGAAGTTTTCTGATTAAGTATCAGGTAACTAGCATTTCTGATTTATTGGAAACTATTCTCTAAGCATCCTAGAAAACTGAAATTTACTGTATGCACTTCCTTGTGGTTCAGTTCACTGGAGAATAGCCCCCAAAATATTAATATTTGGGTTATCTAGAATAACCTAGATAATAAATGACTAGCCAAAGACTCCAAATATTTTCAATTAGTTCTACTTCATCTCTTCTGCTACAATCTTATATTTTGCTTGGATCCCTGAATTGGCCTTTTCTTCTACTATCTCACCCCATATCTTCTATCTATACCAAACACAACATGATTTTTTAAACCAAATTAATATCCTTACTTCTAATTCATTTTAGAAGAGTCTACAAACACTGTATGATCTGGCTTTATCTTTTTATCCAACTTCCTTAATGCCACTATCTTCTTTCTCACTATGATACTGACAAATAGGATCACTTAGTCTCCTTAAATATGCTTCAGAAACAACCTAGGAATGAATCCTTGTTTATATGAAGATTTAATATATAATAGTGTTTCCAGTTATTCTATTTATTATTTAGTAAATGATGCTGATCAAAACTGATGGCCATTTGGAGAAAAGCAAAATTTAGGCTTTATCCTATATTACACATACAATGTAAATTCCAGATGAATTACATACTTACATGAAATAATCATAACTATAATATTACAAATGTAAAAAAGTAGTACAATAAGTGTAAAAATAATAATGATAACACAAAAGGAAAATCTACTTAATTAAATATAAAATTAGGCTGGGGAATACCCAAAACCCATATTCATAATATAAAAATTAAATTTTCATAGAGAAGGTCACACCAACTATGTCAATAATAAAGCAGCAAATTTGGTGAAAATATGGGAAATAGAAGGAATAGAAAATATAAAGAAACAAAGATAGATAAGAAAGGAATAAACAACCAACATGAAAGAAAAATGAAGACAAAGATATTAATAGGCATTTCACAGAAGAGCAAATCCAAATCACTAACAAACGTGAAAAGATGCTCAGACTTAGTGGTCATGAAGAGAGTAATGTCAAAATAACCTAAAGGTATCATATTTACTTATAAAACAGACAAAAATGTAAAACTCCAAAGGGTCTATTCCCATTGACACCAGTGATGCAAGTGAGAGAGCATGTTTGTTAGTGCTGGAAACGTAAGCTGTTGACACTGTTTCAGGATAAGCTTACTAATAACTATTAATAAAATAATGAAAACTTATGACTCTACAATCAAGGGTAAGCTTTCTCTGGTAACTTTAAGCAAGCTTAAAAATGTATGTGTGTTTGTGTGCTTCTGTTTGCTTGTGTGATTTCAGAATTTAGTGGTAGCAAAAACTTGAAAAATGTGTTTGTGTTAATATGGTTTGGCTGTGTCCTCACCCAAATCTCATCTTGAATTTTAACTCTCACAATTCCCACATGTGGTGGGAGGAACCTGGAGGGAGGTGATTGAATTATGGGGGTGGGTCTTTCCTGCACTGTTTTCGTGATAGTGAATAAGTCTCACGAGATCTGATGGTAAAGAGGCATTCCCCTGCACAAGCTCTCTCTTTGGCTGCTGCCATCCACGTAAGACGTGACTTGCTCCTCCTTGCCTTCTGCCATGATTGTAAAGCCTCCCCAGCCATGTGGATCTTTAAGTCCATTAAACCTCTTTATCTTGTAAATTGCCCAGGCTTGGGTGTGTCTTTATTAGCAGCATGAAAACAAACTAATACATTTGTGCTCATTTATTTTTGATGGAAGGAATAGCAAGAAAATGTAGAAGAAAACGTACTCAGTTATCAAGAAAGGTAACAGTGAGAGGAAGAGATCACGGGAGATGAAGGGCCTTGTTTGCATGGCTGTCTGTCTTCCCTCTAAACACCCTTTTGAAAATGGCATCACATCCCAATTTTCTATTTTTTTTTTTAGTTTTAGCACTTAATGCACTATTTATTTATATATTCATTGCTGCTTCTCTTCACTATGGATGTAGTTTGGTGATCCTACTCTGTCTTGTTCATCATGGAATGTCATTTCAGTGCACTATGATTTCACAAAACAGGTACTCAATACCTGTTTGTCAAATTAAGCAGTGTTTTGGTTTTAATCTCAGTTTTATATCTGCAGATCCCTTGTCAGCCCCTCAACTAAACAGTTCATTGCATGGCAGTATGTAGGAGGTACTTTGAATTAGAGAGAACGTAATTTGTTAAATTCATAATCCATCCCAACCACTGGGCTAGTGCGTTATAAATTTTGCTTAATTTAACGTTTTCTATGTACCATGTCATGATTTCCCATATAGCAATGGCAACACAGGGTTATGTAATTCAAGTAAATTCATTACTAAATTATCAAAGGGTGGAGACAAAATTTGGAGTAATGTCGATTTGCTTTCCTAATCTTTGGCATTTGCATTCTACCATACTACTATACTACCAGGAAAAAAAAAAAATTGGACACTAAGTAAATGGAAATGACAATTATTTTCTCCTTCTCTGTGTCATGCACCTTACTCAGTGTTGGCATGCATTTACTCATTTCATTTACATAGAAAATAGCATAATATTTTATATGTAAAACATATACACACACACACATATATATATATATACACAGCAAGGATTAAAACAGAGGGCATCCATGTCTACATTGTGTGCCCTGCCATGTGCTATACTTATTTAAATCTTAAAATCTACTTTTGAGTTTAAATTTCATTTTAAAGTTATTATCTTGAATCTCAGATGACTCTAAATTTTTAAAAGTGAGTATTATTATCTTTCTATTGTAGGACTCTGGACAATTTATTTAACTTCTCTAAGCTTCAGTTTCCTCACTGAATAATGCTGATAATAATGGTATCTACCTTATTTTTTTTTTTTTTTTTTTTTTTTTTTTTTTTTTGAGACGGAGTCTCACGCTGTTGCCCAGGCTGGAGTGCAGTGGCGCGATCTCGGCTCACTGCAAGCTCCGCCTCCTGGGTTCACGCCATTCTCCTGCCTCAGCCTCCTGAGTAGCTAGGACTACAGGCGCCCGCCACCGCGCCCGGCTAATTTTTTGTATTTTTAGTAGAGACGGGGTTTCACTGTGGTCTCGATCTCCCGACCTTGTGATCCGCCCGCCTCGGCCTCCCAAAGTGCTGGGATTACAGGCTTGAGCCACCGCGCCCGGCCTACCTTATAATATAATTTTGAAAATTAACCAGTTAATCTAAAACTAGATGTGTTTTGGGGAAGTGGTCAAGAAATATCAACAATGAAGTATTATTTTTACAATGATTATGTGGCACCTGAACCTGAGAAAGCTAAGTGACCTGTGTGGAACTTTATTAAAAAAAGATGAGAAAAAAAAGTGAAATTTGTTTTATCTTATTATTTAATATTCTTTTTCATTGCCTTACACTGAGTTGTCCACTGAAGGAAATTTATTATTTGATTAGTATTTGAATGGTTAAAAGTGAGTACTGTCTCTTAATTAGAGCATAGCCTCCAAAGTCCCTTTTTATTCTACCAGGGAAGGAAATATCAGAGAGTTGCTGCTGCTTCTTTTAACAGTTTCTTGGGGGTTAAGAAGTAAATGCTCATGATAGTCACTGTTGCAGACCCTGAGATATTTCACTATTATCAAATCTGTCAGAGCTAATTCTGCTTCACAGGGGTCAACGCTGTTGAGTCTCTGTTTGTAGTGATTGACAATTGTAGGTATTAAGAACCTGGGGTTATGTACCTCTATGATCAGGGTTTCTGTAAACAAGTGTTGACAATCTGGGCCACTTGACAGTGTGCAGACAAAGGGTCAATCAGAGCATCTGGGCCTTAATTACTTGGGGTCACTAAACTTCAAATGACATTGATACTCATTTTCATTCAAACAAAGATGCAAAATATGCCTTGCTTTAAAAAACAACTTTTAATTATAAGCTCTGTTTATTAAAATCAAGGCATATTATATTTTCTCTCTTCTTTCAATTAATAGAGTTAATATTATTTCTTCATTATAGAACCTTTTTATGATATTAGTGATATTGGATTGGTCTTGGATAAATCTGTTATTTGGAAGATACTAAAAATATTATTTAAATGAGGTCAAATTTTTGTGTTCATAAGACAGTACACAATCAACCAGTATGTAAAACTTCCTGAACTGATTTGTAACCTGAGGACATTTCTTAATTTACTATCTCCAAATTCATCCTTTCTTTCAAAATACTATTTGTTATTGTATTGTGAACAGCAATAACAAATAAACACGAACTTATAAGTAATCTTGGATGGGTTAATTAACTTAAGTATACTGGTCACTAGAGTTCTCACTCTCCTTAGTCTTTCCAAAGTCTTCCAAAAGAAAGGAAATCCGTATTTTTTAGAAATACCCGAACTCCCATATTTACTGCAGTACTATTCACAGTAACTGAGATATGCAATAAATCTAAGTGCCCATCAATGGATGAATGGGTGAAGCAAATATGGCACATGTACACAATGGAACACTATTCAGCCATAAAAAGGAATGAATTCCTGTCATTCACAGCAATATGGATGGAACTGGAGGACATTATGTTAAGTAAAATGAGCCAGGCACAGAAAGACTGATACTGAATGTTCTCACTCACATATGGAAGTTAAAAAACAATTGAACTCATAGATACAGAGAGTAAAATGAACATTAATATAGGCTGGGAAGAATATTGGGAAGAGGGGGATAAATAGGTGGTAGTTAATGGGTACAAAAATGCAGTTAAATAAAAGGAATACTTAGTGTTGGTAGCACAATAGGATGACAAGAGTTAACAATAATTTACTGTATATTTCAAAGTAACTGAAAGAGTGGAATTGAAATGTTTCTAACATAAACAAATGACCAATGCTTGAGGTGATGTATATCCCAATTACCTTGATTTGTTCATTACACATTGTATGCTTGTATCAAAGTACAACATCTACCAAATAAGTATGTACAACTGCTATTCATCCATGATAACTGAAAACAAGAAATTAAAAAGAAATATTTCTGCAAAAGAGGTCAAAAAAGGTGTTTTGTCATGTGTGGAGTAACAGAAAGAAAATGGATCTTTTATTATTGTTTGTTGGCTCCCTATTAGATTTCGCCATGATGCATAGAAGTTAGAACTTTCTCTGGTTTGTGGAATCTTAGGAAGCCTTACTGATCTAATGAGATTTGCTGATATCTTGAAAGCTGGCAATTTTGCATTGCCAACTTTCAAGGTATCAGGAAACCCCTAGCAGTCCTTTTATCAACATTGTAACAATCCGTGTATTAGAGTGTGGCAAACTGCATAATGACCCTAAGTAATCTATGTGGTCTCAAATGATATCCACATCCTAATCCCCAGAAACTGTGACCCTTACCTCACAGGGTCAAAAGGACATTGCATATGTGATTAAGCAAAGGATTTTCAGATGGGGAGATAATCCCAAATTCACCATTGAGAGCAACATACTCACAAAAGTCTTTATAAGAGGTAGGCATAAAGATCAAATTCAGAAAAAATAGATGTAAAGATGAAACCAGTGGTTGGAATGATGCACTTTGGTGATAAAGTAGCCAATCCCAAAGAATGCAGACGGAAGAAACGAGATTTCTTCCCTATAGCCTCCAGAAGAAAAATAGCCCTGTTGATCCTTTGATTTTCTCACTTCAGGAATGTAGAAAAATAAATTTATGTTATTGTAAACCACTAAATTCTGGTAACTTATTATAGCAGCAGTTGAAAGTGTACGCACAGTGTGCAATGAGGTATTTTCATGGATTGTGAATACTGAATCTACCAGTGGGTCATCCTTCCATGGGCCATCCTTCTCATTATGAATGCCCTTCATTTGGAGAGGTTCTCTTTTCCTTTTTGTAAGATTACGGCCATATATGAGTGATCATACTTTTAGTGGCAGGCAATAGGAAACTCTAGTTCATTAGATCCAAAAATAAATGCATTAGAAAAAAATTATGAAAATCTCATGGAAGTCAAGAACAAGCTTTAAAATCAAACAACTGGAAAAACAGGGGACAGGATTGTTCTGGGGAGCTCTGCACAAAAGATTTATGACTTAACACGAGTATCCAAGTGAACATGAGCTCGGCTCTAATTACTCTCAGTCTCTATGTCTCTCTTACCAAAATGGTAAAACTTCCCACTGACCCAGGTTGGGCCAAGACCTCCTCTGGATCCGTCAGTCATGGTCAAGAAAGAAAGGCCATTTAGTAGCAATATGGTTGCCAGAAGGTCACCCCGACATGACTCTTGCAGACCATTCCCAGAGAAGGGGGATCCGTGAGTGCTCAACAATGATTCTGAGAGATGATTACACTTGGAGCTATGACACCATGGATATTGCTTAATTCATTTAATTCTTCTCTGAGGCACAGATTGCAAAGATAAAAATGAAAAATCTCAGGTTTAGTTCAATTACCAAAACAAATGCAAATTATGACCTGGTAGATAAATAAGAAAACACTAGATATTTGCTAGAAAACACTGCCCAGATAATAAAAAATTAATACATAAATATAACAATGTAACATACTAATATGTAAAAAGGACATTTAAAAAATAATATGCAGGTTTTAGAAATTCATAACTGAACCTATGTGTCTAAAAAAGGTTATCACAATTACATTTGTATTGTCCTCTTTTTAAAGCCAACTCCAGCACACCATGGTAAGACTGCATGGAGTCATTCCTCCATGATAATCAGCTGTGTGATTCTGGGCAAGTCACTTAACCCCTAATGTCTCAATTTTTTTTAATATAGAAAATGAGGATAATAATATTTTGAAGGATTGTTAGAATTAGAAGCCACATGTGACAGTTCCTGCTACATAGCAGGCATTTAGTAAATATTAGATGTATTTTCCCTTTCTTCAATATAAACTAGAGTGTGTATGCATGTAGTAAAAAAAAAAAAAAAAAAAAAAGCATTCATGCTGCACACAAAGGAATGAAGAATTTTCTTGAAAGACTAGTCTATTCTTACACTTTATTATTTCTAGTACACATCTCTTTCACTTTTCAGAAAATATATTTAAAATTATAAATAAATTGTGTACTTAAGGAGTGTATGTGTTTATTTGTAGAGGTTGCCTGCTTTTAAAAATCACATTGGTGTTTAATAGCCTATTTAAATATGCCCTTTGTAGTTACTGCCCTGTTCTTTCATGTATTTAAAGAGACTTAATTTACACAAACATGTGAAAAGCAAAATATCTATGACAGTATCCCTGGAAAAATGGATATAAAATAAGGATGATGAAGGTATAAGATGGTGAAAAGTGAATGAAAGAGGAATAGTTGAGACATTTGAAAGTGTTGATATTCAGGGTTATAATTTCCATTAAAATGCCTCGTACTAAAGTAATTTACCATTCTCAGGTACATTTTAGGCAAATAATAATTCTGCTATAACTTGCACTTGAAAAAGATGTGCAGTTCTATAATCATTTATTCCTTCCCAAATGCTCAGTACAATCTTTGCACAATAGTAGATGTTCATTGTGAACTTTATAGAACTGAATTTAGATTACTCGAATCACCAACCAAGTGGAGCATAATTAACTGGCCATTAAAAATCTTACCCACTTCTGCTGGGCACGGTGGCTCATTCCTATAATCCTAGCACTTTTGGAGGCCGAGGCAGGCAGATCATCTGAGGTCAGGAGTTCAAGACCAGCTTTGCCAACATAGTGAAATCCCGTCTATGCTAAATATACAAAAATTAGCCGGGCCTGGTGGCGGGCACCTGTAATCCCAGCTGCTTGGGAGGCTGAGGCAAGTGAATCGCTTGAACCTGGGAGGTGGAGGTTGCAGTGAGCAGAGATGGCACCATTGCACTCCAGCCTGAGTGAAAAAAAAAAAAAATCTTACCCACTTCAAGAACCTACAAAATGCCAGTTTCTTTGTTCATAAACAGAAAACAATTTAACTTCTTTGTAGGGTTAAAATGAGGATTTTTATGAAGGTAGTAAAAGACCAAGCACTGTCTTCAGTTATTGTTGCTATTATTTTTAAATACTGGAAATCTTGTAGAATACAGTGAAACTAGAGGGCTATGGATTAAGTCTAACTAAACAAATAAGAGAAAAACTCTATATTATTAAAATGGTGCCATCAATTTTGTAATCAGCATGTGACATATTTGAGAATATGAAGGGCTAATCTTAAGACTGTTTATATACTGATTTTACAAAATTCAAGGAAACCCATGAAATACTTACCAGACTCACTCAATGTTGTCTTTTAGGTATGTTGTTAATCATGTTTTCCATTTGTTCCATTTGTTTCTGTGTTGGGGTCTCATTCTCACTATCAATTACAGTTTAAATCTCCATTGTTGCCCTGAAGATCAAATTTACTCTGTAATATCTAATGTAACTGACCTGCATAATTCATTCACTGAGATGAACTCCATGAGAAATTTTAGGGTCACCCTCCATACTATGTTTGTCTAACTAGTGCCTCTGTTCTACCCATTGGCACCCCAAATCCTCTCAAATCAATGGGAAAACTAACTTACCTGAGGAAGTCAAAAGTAATTAAAATAAGTTAGAATAAATAAAAAACTAAAGTTTTTGTGGTGAAAATCAAGCTGAATGTTTATAAAAATATTTGCTGTTCTTTTTTATCAGTATAGTTAATTAAGCATATGGAAGACATTATACATAGTGAAAAATATATATATAATACACACACATCTGTGTGTATATATGATACACATCTGTATTCATCTCTGTGTATAATATATCATATACACACATCTGTATGTGTATATACATTTCACTATTTATAATGTATGTGCATATATTTATAATGTGTGTGTATATTTCTAAGGTGTGTACATTTGTGGTATATATACACACACTTATTTGTATACATATACACATGTGCATGTGCACCTGTGTGTGTGTGCATGTGTGTATTTATCTACCATTTATAGAAGTCTAGAAAATCAAGTAGATACATTTTAGCTTCAAACAGGAAAAGGAGACATCACATTGTTTATTTTTAAAAACAAACCAAGTTTCAAGGCTGAAAAAAATTATATAAATGTGTAACTAACAGATGTCAATAAACTTTATTCTTAGGGTTCTGAGCAGTTAAACTAGTTGGTAGTAACAGAAAGTAATACAAGCTGAGTTGGGAATCCCTATAGCAATCCCAACGTACAAATATTTTTACACATATGTAATCCATAATGGTATTTGTTTTCATTTTAGAAGTGAATTCCCATAAAGAATGCATTTAATTTTAATGGAAGAGTTGAGATATTAATTAAATATTAACACCAGTACTATATTTCTTTTGTAATAATAATTCAAAGTTTCAGATAGACTTGGAGATGGTAGAGCAACGTTTACTGTATTGGCCTCTTTAGAAGATGATGCATCAAAATGCTTTCTCAACTAAAATGTACACTCCGAATGTAAAAGATTCTATCTTTGACAGATGATTAGGTCATGAGGGCAGATCCTTCATGAAAAGTGTTAGTGCCTTTATACAAGAGGCTTGAGGGAGTTTCTTAGCCCCTGTTTGCTCTTCCACCATGTGAGGATGCATAGAAGATACCATCTATGAGGAATCGACTCTCACTAGGCACTGAATCTGCTGTCAGCTTTATCTTGGACTTCTCAGCATCCAGAACTGTGAATGCTAAATTTCTGTTGTTTATAAATTATTCAACTGTGAACAATAAATTTCTGTTGTTCATAAATTATTCAATGTAAGGCATTTTGTAATAACAACCCAAATGAACTAAGATGGAAATGTGTTTAGTTTATACATTTGCTTTATCTTGTATTTTCTCCTATTAGGAAAATATATTTACTTGCCTTAGTATCAACCTGCAAATATTATATTTAGCAATAATTTGGTTTCAAAACACTGAAATATAGAAATAGAGATGATGTTATATAACATTAAAGCAAGTCTGTCCCCAGCACAAAAAAATCCTTCTTCGACATTCCAGTGTTACGATTATCCTGTGTCTGCCTAAGTCTTTCCAGTTTGGAAAGATTGGAACAAGAGCTATTGAGCTATGTTTGGAAGAATGCTATTGAGTGTTCTACATGTGACAGCAGGTCTTACATTAGTTCATTTAATCCTCACATTTCCCTAAGAAAGAGCCACATGGAGCCTTATTTCTGGGATGAGGAAACAGTCTGAGGTAATTTACATTAATTGCTCCATGTCTCACAGCTAATAAGGGGCCGAGTCATCATATGAACCAATGAAGTATATATCTACCTGCCTGCAAATCTTTGTTCCTTTCACAACATCTACTACCTTTCAAAAAACACAGACACAAAACCTGTGAAGCAGCTGTATATATGGTAATTAAAACACATGATAGGTGAGTTTCAGAAAGAAAAATAACATTTTCAAGCTGCAATGTGGCCTATGTTCTAACCGTCCCACTTATGGGGTAAACTAATGCTAAGAGAAAGGGGAAAGAAAAGTTGAATTATTAATGCCTCAATTTAAAAGGGTAAGCATGATTATATAAAAATGTAAGGTGTGTTTTTGAGAAATATATAATCACATTTATTTACAAAGATTAATAGCTTAAAAGCTGAAAGACGTAGATTGTATCATTCTTTATTCTAAATAAAAATTTTAAAACTCAGTTCACTTTAATAAAGGTAGTCAGAAAAATTAAGCTTAAGTCAGAATTTCTCCTTCTCCCACTTGCTTCTGATGGATTTAAGGGAAAATTTTCTTTATTTCTGTACTTAAATTTTTAACATTATACAGGGCTTCTGTATGACTGAATTCTACTAACAAGGTTTTTTTTTTTAAAGAAAAAATTTCCCATCTAATTAATATTCATTTTTGAGGAGTAGACGTCAGCTTTCTCATTTTAAGTAAAAATAAAGGGCACTGCTGTTTGTAATTAATTTGCTAATTGAGCAATTACTCTATCATGTTGCACTGGTAAAAAGCATTACTTGAGGTTTTCAGCAACTTCTGATTTTAACTTAATAATAATTTGAGACAAAATTATTTAGTAAATTAAGTATTTCTTTACCAGGCGCTCTCTATACTTCTAGTAATTTCTAATTATGCTACCTAATGAAGTAATTATATCATTAGTTAGAAACTTGTCCGAGTGGTAAGTCTTTTTTAAAAGAATAACAAAATGGGGTGGTAATTTTTTCATGAAAAGAAACAATAATAAATATAAGCCTTTAAAAACAGTTGCCCAAATATATGCCTATTTGTAGCTGGTGGAGAGGGAATTCAAAAGAATTTTGTATTTGCCTTTGTCTAGCACTGATTCACGGTAGATTAACCAGAAGGTTAAATGAGATCAAATTCTCACTACCTTACTCTCATTTCCAATTCTAATCCCCCTGGAACTCCAGGTACCTTGCAGAATCAGAGTTAAAATTGATTAGCCTAGGCAAACAGCCTGACCTGGTAGGCCTTCTCCCAGAAACCTTTGGATATGTTCGAACCATTGGTACAAGGGACGAAAACCTGCCAGTGCTCATCAAACCTGACTTTAGTGCAGAGGAAACTATTACAACTTTGCTAGGGCTTCTGCTATTAAAACTTTTCCAAAAACAGAAATATACTACAGGAAACTGCTCTTAAGAATCACTGAGAAAAGGGCATCTGAAAATGGAGGGAGAAACTTTCAACCAATTTCCTGTGTTAAAGAAAATGTTGTATTAGCCTGCACAGAAAATTGGCTATTGCTACTCCTCCTAGTCCCTCTCCTGTAAGTACTGCCAGCCAGTTCATTTAGCTCATCGGCCAAAGCTGAATTAGAAACTGCCATCATTTCTGCTCTCACTTGTGCTTTTTCCAATATCATTATTACACAGCAGTGTGGACTGCTGGGATGTGCACTACACTTGGCAAAGGGATTCTTGGATTGTATGTACCCATCAACCCTAAATGACTCATTTTGTGAATATAGAAAGTCATATTTTTGTCCCTGGATTCATGTCTTCTATTTTTTTCAAGTAGGTTGCAGTAATATACCACTCACAATATTTTAAAACTATGCTCTAAAATTTATATTTCTATTAAGAAAAATCTTCAGTTATAGATTCCAAAATATTGTAACACTTAACTAATATTACCCAAATTATCTCTAAGATGTAAAGAAAACGGGACCAACCTATGTTCATTAATTTTCCCAATCCAGATAAAGAAATCTAGAGGAAATATATAACAATGTTTTATTTACCAAGTGACATACAAAGAGATTCTGGCGCCTCCAAATATATACTAGGATGATGCCTTAAAAAAAAAAAAAAAAAATCCAACTAGCAAATTCAGAGACTCAGCACTGGAACCTGAAACTCAATCCTACTGAAGAGGTCTTCAGATTGCTTTTGTAAGATTATCACTTTTATTGATGCTTTTCAGTCACTTATGATTTTCAATCTAAAATCATTTAATTCAAATAATTATGACATATCACTGGAGAATTATTGATAGTAAAATCCAACTTTTGCTTTTTCCTCAGCTCTCCTGTATTTAAATTAATGAATTAATTGAAAAATATGTATTAATATACCTACACTGTTGTAGACACTGGTTTAAAACTAGAATGCATTTCTTACTCCAGTGAACGGAAACAAGCAAGAATACAAATAAATATATATTGTAGGATACGAACCATTTAGGAAAATACAGCAGAATAACGTCTGCAACAAGAGGCTAGTTTAGCTGGTGCGCTCAGGAAATGTAAACTCTTACCTTTCAACTGAAGGGTGGAAACAGCCATGCAAAGATCTGGGCGAAGAGTTAAAAGCAAGGATAAAGCAAACGCAATGAACCTGAGACAAAGATGGACTTGCCACACTTAGGTACTGACAGAGAACAATTCTGAGTCTGGACACAGGAAGAGCTGAGGGATGAATGGTGAAGGCGGGGAAAGAGAGAGGCCACAGCATGTGCAATAAATAGAAGTAAACGTGATTCCTAACAAGATGTCAGTTCAACTCCACCTTCTGTTAGGTTAAAAGGGACAACTACACTTGCTTCTGTAAAGTGTTTTTGTTGAGGCCTATAAACCAATCAGAGCAGTTATTTGGGTTCCATGTGTTGCTTCTCTGTGGAAAATACATTCTTATCCTAAATTATTAGTGGTAAGCAGGGGTGGGGGTTATTCTGGGTGCTGGAAATTGATTACTGTAGTAGCAGGAACATGGTGATCTAAAGCAAATCCCAGAAGGGTGGTCTGCATGGATGTGAGAAGTCTACTCCTGATACGATATAAAGTGCTGGGAAACTGCTGTCTCATTTATGTGCTGAAAATTATGTGCTTGGCTGACAAGTCCTCTTACATGTGTTCTGAAGTTTGCAATAAAAATATCTTACTTTTCGTTGCCACCAAAATATGAGTAAACATTATAGCATAAGTTCACTATTTCAGACATCATTATAAAAGAAAGAAGTGAAAAGTTAACTGGATTGAATTTCTGTGCTTTAAAAAAGACTGTTTCTTATGTTCATACACACACACAAACACACACAGAGACACACACATATATCTATAATATATATAATTTTTCCCCTCAAAATGCTATAACAGTTGAACTAAACACTAAAAGGAGGAAAAAATGTTTTACCAAAAAAAAAAAAAACTTTATTGATATATAACCTTAGGGGATTTCAAATATTAGGGTCAGATAATAATACATGAATTGTTATTTTTAAGAAGAATCGTACTTGAAGATAATAGTAGACGATGACCAAAAGGAATAAAGGGATTCATGTGTGTGTGCGTGCACGTGTGTCTGTCTGTGTGTGTTTTCAGAGCCACTCCAACAATCCCCAGATAAGTCCTGTGCTATAGACTCATCTCTGCTGCAACTTCAGAGAGACTTTTTCATCATTAGCTATCCGTCTCTTTTTCTTTCTATTATGATTTCTCACTGCTGCACTGCAGCAATACGGCAAAGAAAAGCTGAAAATGCTCTTAACTCTGGAGCACAGACAAAGGAAAGGCTATCACTTTGCTCCTCAGACTCCCTACTCAATCTGCCAATTTGCCAAAGTGGGTTACCAGTTTCACTGCTAATGATGAGATCAGAAGATGCTGTAGCTGCTCTCATTCCAGCAAGCAATAGATATCCCTCGTCAAGGACGCAGTTTTCTTGAATTTTTTTCTAAAGGATCAGGCTGTTAGTGCTACTGCTAAATGCCACTATCAGAAAAAAATCTTTTAAAAACTGTGGGGTGCTTTCCTTCTCCACTCCTTAGAAAGGAGCACTTTTATCCATCAGCAATTAAAAAAAAACAGGATAAATGTAGAGGCATTCTGAACAATGCCTGTGCCATTGGATACCATGTTTGCAAACATTAAAATATTCCTCTACCAAGAAAAGCCAAAGATGTCACAGAACTCCAGAGATATAAAAGGTTTCCTGTGGGAGCTCTGTACTTTCCTTATAGGAAACCTGAAATTACAGAAGAAAGCAGATCACCCAGGGTGCTTAAACTGGTAGGAAGAGAGAAGTATTCATATTTTATTATCTGAATAAGCTACAGTAGATTTTTTTCCCTAACTTGTCTGAGAAGTCCTCTGAAAACTGCATTTAATTCAGTAAGTTATCTCAATCAATAAAGAGTTACTGCAAGTTAAGTAACTGTAATGTAACAGAGACAAAGTGGTATCTGCGCATGGAGAACGGCTGTTGAATGTCCAGTGGCCATGTGTTTAGAGCAAGGGAGTCTAGAAGGGGCTTTTCTTTGATCCACGTTTTAGAATGATAGCCAGGAGAATAAATGTGTTATACTCTTTTGGTATAATTTTCCTTAAGGGAAGCAGAAAAATTCTCAGAGCGTCTCCAATCATGGAAATAATATATACATATTGAAATCTTCCTATGTTCCCAGAAGGATTCTGGATGTTAGGGACACAGCAAGAAAAACAGAAACAAAACAACACAGCAGCAACAAACCTTCCTTTGTGGGGCTTTCTTTCATTCCAGGGAGGGAAATAGGGGTACATACATACATAAAATCTGTAGCATGCTAGAAAGTGATAAAGTCTACTAAATAAAAATGCAACAGTGATGAGTGATTTGAGGTTCCAGGAAGAAGAACTGAAAATTTCAATTTGAGTGACCAGAAAAATCAATACTGCTGTCTAGGAAAGTCATTCTAAGGGGCTGAAGTAATTGCTGCAACAAAAAAACCTTCCTTGGGATTGCTGGTTCAACTCCACTTCCTAGGTTGAAAAAGCAAGAATGAGGATGGATAACGGGAAGAGTCAATCACTCTTGCTCAGTGGAAATGGGAGGACAGGATCAGAAGGGAATGTTTCTGGCTGAATTCCGTCAGTAAGGGGAAGACACACCCATCTTGGGACATGGGTGACTCTTCTTGAGGGTTGCACACACACAAATCCATAAAGTGAAGGGATTCACTTTCATCTGAAAATGTAGTCTTCAAAGCTGAAAAACAAAACAAAACAAAAACAACAACAACAAAAAAAAAACAGTGAAAGAAGGACTAAACTAGCTCAAAGAAAAAGACAGGTAATGGAGTGGCTGACTCTCAGCTACAGACTGAATTTCTTTCAGGATTTCAGTCAGGAGCACGAGTGAAAGGAAAAAAGTCCAGTTGAATCAGACTGGATTCTTGTCACTAAGTTTTAAAATCAAGCAGCACAACATGTATTTGCTAACAAAAGAGTGAAAGTTGAACTAATGACTTTACACATTTGTAAAATACTCCGCAGAAATGATTTGACTAAACTGTTCATTTTTGTGGTGGGTGATATCCACAAACTGCATTTATCACAAACATTTGCCATTTTTAAAATGTAATAATTCCATTCTTTCCGAACATGCGAGAGATGTTAGTGGCCGTTTTTGTGTGCCATCAAATCCTGAAAAACAAACAAACGAAAAAATCCTAAATCAATATTAAAAATTTATTTGTGCCTGCTTCAGGAGCCTACAGAATTTCAAACCCTATTAAGTGTAAGTACACTGAGTTTAAAAAGTAATTAGAACTTGTTAGGTGAAGAGAAGGCAAGAACATTTTTGGATAAGAATTTCTGCTACAATGGCAAAAAGATCTGCACTTAAAATGGCAAGTATATAACATAACAAAGGATATGGCTTAAGGACTTAGCTATAAGGTATACACCGTATACTTTTCTTCCGGTGCTACTTCATGGCCACAAAAATCAATCAAGAAGCTTTTCCCAAAGATGTTACTTGAACTCAACTGTAAAATATTTTAAGATAGTCTTCAGTAGTAATATATGACTTGGAACATTGGTGAACTTCTATAACTTTTTTTTAACACTGTTTATTTAAATATTATTTATTTATTTATTTTGAGATGGAATTTCTCTCTTGCTGCCCAGGCTGGAGTGCAATGGCGTGATCCTGGTTCACCGCAACCTCCACCCACCCCCATCACCCCTATTTAAGCGATTCTCCTGCCTCAACCTCCCAAGTAGCTGGGATTACAGGCATGTGCCACCACATCCAGGTAATATTGTATTTTTAGAAGTGACGGGGTTTCTCCCTGTTGGTAAGGTTGTTCTCGAACTCCCAACCTCAGGTGATCCACCCGCCTCGGCCTCCCAAGGTTCTGGGATTACAGGCGTGAGCCACTGCACATGGCCTATTTAAACATTATTTTTAGTAATATCTATAACCAAAGATAAAAATTGCTTGGTGTCTTGCTTGATTTTATAATAGAGAACTTAATTGTTTTGTTTAGCTTGGGAGGGAAAACATAATAGAAAATCCTGGAGGTAGAAACTTATCTTTGAGAACAATTTTGTAAATTTGTTTATTCTGACTGTAATTAGATAAGCAAACTTAATTTATATGAAGTTCTTACACGATGAGAGAAACCGGCTTTCATTTTGTTGTGTGATATGGCACAGTTTGAGTTTCTTTCTATTAAAAGGATTCAAAATGACAAAAAGAAAAATGCAACGAAAGGATAAACATAAAAGTAAATATAAACATGATTATTAAATTATCACTAGACCTCCTCAAAATTTCTGCTGTATTTTTCAGAAGAGTGAGACCTCCTTGGCCTGTAAATACATTCAGTGTACATTGGCATTGGCATTCAACAGCAATTAATTGAGCATCTTGTTCTTCCTTAGAACCATACTCATCTTATTATTTTGTTCAACATAGACTGGACACCTAATGCTAGTAGCTGCATACACAGTGTTGATGAAACTTATTTCCTCTTCAGTGGAAAAAAACATACATAAAACAGTTTTAATAGAACTTGAAAACATAGTTTTTCTAGGCATGGAACAATAAAATGGGGATACAGTGGAGGTAGGAACTATATGCTTAAGTCATGGGAAATGAGGTAGGGGATGATGCAACAGAGAAATATCCCATGATATTATTCAAAATTATGCTGCCATACTATAATCGCCCACACTCTGTCTAGCAAAATGAGACAAAATTCCCACAAGAGCAGGGGCCTTGTCTAGTTTATTTATCATAGTATAAACATAGCCTAGCAATGTCCGTAGCACATAGGATATAGTCGATAAATGTTTATTGAATCATTCTACTTATTAAATGGAAACAAATATATACAAGATATGTGCTTGGGAATATACATATTACAAATTTGATTATAGATTGGAAAAAAATCATCACCTTGTGAAGATAACATTACATGTTCAATTTTTTATTTTTAATTTTTGTGTGTACATAGTAGGTGTATATATTTATGAGGTGCATGAGATGTAATATTACATTTTTATTTTCATATATGATAAGTAGTTACATAAGTTGAACAAATGGAAGAGATGTAGGCTTATGAGACCATAGACTAATTATTCCTAGCTCTTGTTTGAATATAGGAATGAAGGGAGCAATGGTAATAGAAAGCAGCACATTAGTGTGGAGCAGGACACTGTGCACCAGTTACTAATGCTAGGGGTGGACTCTTAACTGCTTGAGGGATAGCAAAAATCCTCACTATGGCAATCACTAGAAATAGAAGTCCAAAACGCTTCTGTCCACTACAGTATTGGAATCACCAAGGAAAACATGACACTTTCAAGCGCTGGTACAAGGCTTTTACTCACACGGAGAAGAGACAGAGGAAGATCAGCTCCAATAATGTGCATCAATGTTCCATGGCTAGTGGGTCTCCCCCTTATTCTCCCCCATTAAGTCAATACAGGGGAATTGCACCCCTCTTGTGCAGTAGAAAGTCCCTTCTCTTCCCCCAAGGAGTCTGAAAATGCGGCAGTCAGGACCTCAGAGTTACTCACTGAGGCAGAACAAAGGAGGACACATTGTGTGTGAAACAGGGACTATTGCACAAGGCAATGAGCTCTTTACTGACGGTGTGGGCCCTTTATTCTGTGGTAAAGAAGTGTTCCAGGCCCAAAGCCCATTCCCATGGTGTAGAATGGGAGTTAAAAGATTTCCATGTACATGAGACTGCCTTTCTCAACACTTAGAATTTGATAGAAGATTATTTTTGCACCATATTTATTTAGTTACTCAGAGTCACTTAGTTTGTATTTCTTAGGAACAAATTTAGGAAGTTAATGAGAGATTACTTGAATAGTCTAAAATTGAGAAAACAGTACTCGACCTTGAAATTACAATCTATTTTTTTCCCCTTCTTAAGTAACAAATTAGTTTGGCGTAATTAGAAAGTCCAAAAAAAAAAAAAAAGGAAGAAGAAATTTCTGATTTCTGAATCTCTGAAAGAAGATACTAAATATTGTCTCTCCATTGCACTTTATATTTCTAAAATAAAATATAAAGAACATATGGGAAATTTTTTCCATATGTTACTTCTGTTCATACTTAAAATAAACCTGTAAGGTGTGTAAGCCATATTTTATTCTCATTCTGCTTTTGAAAAACTTCAAAAACTCCATTATGAAATGCCTTCCTTGTTCTCTGTAGTCATACGTAAGTGGTTTTTAGCAACATGCCATCAGAAGGTTATAGCAAGTAGAAATTAAAATTTAAAGTATTAAGAAAGAAAGTACAAGATGCAAATGTTCAAAACATAGCTTTTCACTAAAAAATGCCAAAATTGAAAATACATTTAAAATATACAAAATAAAAAATAACCAGAAAAATAGAAGCAATTATTTTAAAATTTCTAATTAAAAGGTTAAAAACTACACTGATTAAAACTAAATATGATTTGCAAAGTAGCCAATGGCTGATTTGGGACTTTTTTTAAAATAGGAATTGCTGAAGTTTTATGTTTTTAATGGCATTAATAAATGATAACTGAATCTGTATTCACAGATTTGTGTCCAACTGCCTCCTGAACATCTCATTTCTATTTAACAACAGGCAAATCAGACTTATAATATCTCGCACTTAACTCCTAAAATCCCTCTCTTAATGAATCATTCTGCCACCCAAATATTCCCCACCCCACACCTGAAACTTGTAAATCATCCTAGATTTTTTCCTCTCTTTCAACCCATATCTAAACAATCATTACATTTTGAATATTTCAGCAATATATTCCCTAGTTCTCTTCCCCTTTGCTATGACTGTGGTTTAAGCCTCATCATCTCCTGCCTGGACTGTTTGTTTCTGAACTCTTAACTAGTCTTGCAGCTGACAAAGATCATGCCTGGAGGTAGCAATCACTCCACCCACCAGGGGCTGTGAATCCAGCAGCGAATTAAGGCAGAGTCCCTACCATCAAGGAGCTGCAGCCAGGGAAGTGGTGAATGTGGTGGAAAAAGTAAAGAAGACACAGTAAAGTAAACATGTAATCATCTAGTAGTGTGATAAGTGTCATTTTCAATAAATACAAAGGATGCTTTCAGAGTACAAGAGATGGTTACCCAAACATGTCCCTTCTCTATAATCCTTGTTTCCATTCATGAGGGGAAAAACTTCTAGATTGAATTGAATGCACTAATGGTTTACCCATTGCATAAACCTCAAGTCTCTGGCACAGCCTGTAGTATTCAAAGGGAAGCAGGATTGCCTGTCAGTCACTTCGTGGTTTACTGCCTGGTTGCACATCCTGGTTTCAACACTTACCAGGCATGTTTCTCTAGACAAAGTACTTAACCACTTTGTTTCCTCTGGGGTAAAATAGAGCTAACAGTATATCCTCATAGGATTGTTAAAATAAATAAATGACTATGTACATAAAGCACTTATATTAGGGCTACATATGGATTTGTATGCTGCATTACTCTCAACAATCTTGCAGGAGAAATGGACACTTTTGCTTTATGGGGTTGCAAAATATTATTTGAACAAATTTCAGTGGATTAGAACCAGCTTTCTGCCCTTAACCTGTTTACCTGTAAAAGGCTTACTCATCTTTCTAGACTTACATTAATCATCATTGGAATTTAGCGTAAGAATAGAGACTCTAGAATTAGATTGACATTGGTTTGATTCTGAGATTTAATATCCACTAGCTGCATTGTCTAAGTAAATTTACTTTTTCTGACTCTATTTATCTCTGTAGATAATATTACCCAGCTCCTATAGGATTATATTAAAAAACAAGATCATTCTATAAAGATACTCGCCTATTATGGCCTCTCAAAATTATTTCTATTAATGGAGAAGTAGGTAGGCTTTGTTGATATTTCTATCATATTTCCCCTGACTATATTATGTGTAATCATTTAGTTTTGCATTTGTTTTCTTGGTTGTCTCCTCCCTTAGAAATAAAAGCTTTCCTTGAACAAGAATTTTGTCTTTTTTAAGCTTGATTTCTAAGACATAGCCAATCCTTGCATACAGTACACATTCAGTAAGTACTTGATGAATGAATTAGTAAATATATAAATTAAGACACGATATTTTAAATATGGAATAATTAATATTGTATAGCTTCTATTATTTCCTTTTAGTGTAGGTATGCTTTCATTGTAACTACAGAAGAGACAGAGAACAATAATTACCAATATCTTAAGAATTTACACAAGGAATAAGGACTCATTGCCTTCTGGTTGTTGATGACTGCACAGTGGGTAGCACTGAGTGGGAAAATTATTTGTTATGTTATCAAAGGGGGGTCATTAAAAGGTCATTACAAAGGCACTATTAGTATCAGGAGCTAATGGCCTTTGAACATCATTAGAGAGTTAACTGGTGTATCAAAACCTGAGACTTGTTTCCTTGTGATTTACGCAATTCTCACAAACTTTGTCTTGTTGAAATTCTTAATAACTTTTCCTAATTTCTCTCTTCTGTAAGATTTAGATACCATAACTTTGTTAACAGATATAGATACCTAGTAATAAGAAGAAAGTTGATGGAGAGGAGTCCTAGGCATCTAAAGAAGTCAACTTACAATAATTTTTAGCTGAAAATAATTATAAAATTATTTTTTTAAAGACTGAATAATTGGTCTTTAAAAATAATCTAGACATTATTTTAAAATAATCTTTATAATAATCTAAAGATCATGAAGAGTTAACCTTGTTATTTCTCTTATTAAAAGTTACAAAATAATACTTTTTCAAGATATAAACTATTACAAAGGCTATTTTAAACTATGATTAAATTTCTGCTCAGTATTTCCATTTTCTTTTCAAATTTAGTTGGTAAAGAAATGCAAAATGTTAGCTGATTGACTTGTTCCTTTTCATGACAGGTTAAGCAACTAATTAAACATGAAGTTTATAATTAAAAATTGAAGAAAATCTATTTCTTACCAATTAGTAAAAAAGAAAGATCAAAAGATAAGAATTTTAATATTATGGGCTTCAAGTGTAATTTGCAAAATCTAAAATGAAAAAGAAAAAGGATGCATTGATAAAACTAGGACTAGAACACATTGGCGTCCATTATCTATAATCGCCTAGTCACTTCCAAGGAATTGTATAATTGTATATGCACGTTTGTGGTCGGGGGGGCGGTGAAAGACTTTCTATTTTCCTTCTCTCTACTATACCTACTCCCTCACGTATATCACACATTTTTATGTATAATTAGCTATCAATAAGAGGTTTAGACATGGGAGAATATTGTTTTTCTTATAATAATTGCAATTTTATTATAAGAAAATATAATAATTTTCTTGTAATATCGTTTTTCTTAAAACTAATAATTTAAATTGTTAGTGTCAATCAGTGAACAGCAAAACATATAAAATAACATGAATTGAAAGATAAATGAGCATCTGGTTATGGTGGCTCATGCCTGTAATCCCAGCACTTTGGGAGGCCAACATGGGTGGATCACCTGAGGTCAGTAGTTCAAGACCAGCCTGGCCAACATGGTGAAAACTCATCTCTATTAAAAATGTAAAAATTAGCTGGGCAGGGTGGTGCATGCCTGTAATTCCAGCTACTCAGGAGGCTGAGGCAGGAGAATCGCTTGAACCTGGGAGGTCGAGGTTGCAGTGAGCTGAGATCACGCCACTGCACTCCAGCCTGGGCGACAACAGAGCAAGAATCCAAAAGAAAGAAAGAGAGAGAGAGAGAGAAAGAGAGAGAGAAAGCAAGAAAGCAAGCAAACAAGAAAGACAGACTAGCACATAGAAGCCATGATGTAACAGATTTAGTATATTTTTATGTCCATTTAAAGCTAGGTTGACATTTACTATTTATATCTTTTATGTAAAAAGGTAATGAGATATTAATATTGAACTAAATTTACCAAATTAGAAAATAAAATCTGTATTAACAAAAAGGAAAAAACAGATACACTCGGCTAATTAACCCAATGAGCCATCTAATGTAACCCAATATTAAATATTCAGATATATTTCCACTATTTTAAAAAATTTCTCCTACTGTAATTTTATATGATTGTGAACATAATACACATATATACACATATGTGTATATATAAATATACAGGTATGTCTTGATTTTAAACTAAATGTATTGATACACATCTGTACATCTTCAGAGCCATTATTCTGGTGACCTGTCTCATGTTCTAAGTTTATTTAAAAGTTTCCTTAATTTAGTCCTTTGGTTCGAACATTTAGGTTGCTTTCAATTTTTATTTTTCATTGATCTTACTTTTACAAATACCTATGTTGTATAGCATTTTACTAATTGCTGGATTTTTTATTAGGGTCATTTACAGAATCAAAAATAATGTTCAAGACAATGAACAGTTTTGCAGTTTCACTTTCATATTGCCAATACGTTTTCCCAAAATTTATGTGTGCCAATTTACATTTTTAACAGAAAGGTATGAGAACATGGTTTAACTTTATTTAGTTTTAATATATTTTTGTAGCATTAGGACATTTCTTTTTTTCTTTGAGGTGTTTTGTTGTTGTTTAAACTTTAAGTTTGGGGATACAAGTGCAGAATGTGTAGGTTCATTACATAGGTATATGTGTGCCATGGTGGTTTGCTGCACCTATCAACCCATCACGTAGTTTTTAAGCCCTGCATGCATTAGCTATTTGTCGTAATGCTCTCCCTCCCCTCACTCCCGCCCACTGAGAGGTCCCAGTGTGTGTTGTTCCCTTCCCTGTGTCCATGTGTTCTCTTTGTTCAATTCCCACTTATAAGTGAGAACATGTGGTGTTTGGTTTTCTGTTCCTGTGTTAGTTTGCTGAGGTTAATGGCTTCCAGCTTCATCCATGTCTCTGCAAAGGACATGATTTCATTCCTTTTTATGGCTGCGTAATATTCCTTGGTAGCATATTTTCTTTATCCAGTCAATTATTGATGGGCATTTTGGTTGGTTCCATGTCTTTGGTATTGTAAATAGTGCTGCAATAAACATATGTCTGCATGTGTCTTTATAGTAGAATGATTTATATTCCTTTGAGTATGTATCCAGTAATGGGACTGCTGAGTCAAATGGTATTTCTGGTTCTAGATCCTTGAAGAATCGCCACACTGTCTTCCACAATGGTTGGACTAATTTATGTTCCCATCAACAGTGTAAAAGGGTTTCTGTTTCTCCATAGCCTCACCAGCATCTATTGTTTCTTGATTTTTTTCATAATTGCCATTCTGACTGGTGTGAGATAGTATCTCACTGCAGTTTTGATTTGCATTTCTCTAATGATCAGTGATGCTGAGCTTTTTTTTTTTTCATATCTTTGTTGGCTGCACAAATGTCTTCTTTATGAGAAGTGTCTGTTCATGTAATTTGCCCATTTTTTGATGGTTTTTTTTTTTCTTGTAAATTTGTTTAAGTTCCTTATAGTTCATCTCCAAGGTTATATGGCCTATATCACTTTTCCAGGATTGTTCTCTCTCTCTCTCTCTCTTTTTTTTTTTTTTTTTTTGATTATTTACTCCTTTTTTCCCTCTGTTTTCTTTCTTTCCTCCTCCCCCAATTTTTTCTTTGCAGGATGGGAACTTCACAATCTGCTAAAAATGAGCTTTCCTAACAACGTGGTACCTATTCATCTAGGAATAAATTGTCTTAGCTATGAGAAACCAGACAAAACCCAAGAACAGAGACTCATTTTCTTCTAAAATGCTTTCTCTGAAAGATTTTAAAAAGAAAATAAAACAATTTTATAAATATTTTAAAAAGAAAATAAAAACTTGGGACCCCAATTTGTTATGCCAAAAGTAAAAAAAATGAGCTAAAAGCTGAGTCATACAAGAAACTGCCTTTAGCTTTTTTTCCTAAAAAGATAAGTAGCTACAGATAAAAGGTTAAATATATCCACAGGTAGCTACCCTACGTTTACCTTATCTTATGTAAAATGCTGATTTACTGCCTGTGAGATGAATACGTAAGTGAAGATTCCTCTCCCTGCTCCTTTTTATTTTGTAACACGTGAATTCAGTAGTGTGACCTTACTCCTCCCCACGCCCCCACCCCCCGACCCCCGCTCCGCTTCTTTGCTTCTTTCTCCTCCAGCCTACTTTTCCCCTTTAAATACTGAAGTCCTCAAACTCATCTTTACAGAAAGTCATAGATCTGTGTCCCAGACCTGTCTGTAGCCTTGGCAAAATAAGTTTCCAAATTGATTGAAACTTCTCAGATACTTTTTGATTTACACATATAATGTGCATTTTGAAAAAAAGAGAAAAAGAAAACAAATTATTCAAAAAAAGTTAAAATTCTCATACTGCCCAAAGCAATCTATAGATTCAATGCTATTTCTATCAAACTACCTGTGTCATTTTTCATAGAATTAGGAAAAAGCTACTTTAAAATTCATATGAAACAAAAAAAGAGCCTGGATAGCCAAGGAAAATGTAACCGAAAACACAAAGCCAGAGGAATCACATTACCTGACTTCAAACTATATTATAAGGCTATAGTAACCAAAACAGCATGGTGCAAAATGGACACATAGGCCACCAGAACAGAATAGAGAAACCGGGAATAAAGCCATGCACCTACGACAATCTGATCTTCAACAAAGTCAACAAAATTAAGCACTGAGGAAAGGACTTCTTATTTAATAAATGGTGCTGGGATAACTGGCTAGCCATATGCAGAAGAATACAACTGGGCCACTACCTTTTACTATATACAAAAATTAATTGAAAATAGTTTAAAGATCTAAATGTAAAATCTCAAACTATACAAATCCTAGAAGATAACCTAGGAAATACCATTCTGAACATTGGCCTTGGCAGAGAATTTATGACTAAGTCCTCAAAAGCAATTGCGACAAAACAAAGTTGACAAGTGGGGCCTAATTAAAGAACTTTTGCACAGCAAAAGAAACTATCAACAGAGTAAACAGACAACCCACAGAATGGGAGAAAAATACTTGCAAATTATGCATCTGATAAAGATCTAATATCCAAAATTTATACTAAACTTAAACCAATCAACAGGCAAAAAATAACTCTGTTAAAAAATGAGCAAAGGACACGGAAAGGCACTTCAACAAGAAGACAAACAAGCAGCTAACAAACATGAAAAAATTCTCAACATTACAAATCAGAAAAGAAAGGCAAATCAAAACTGCAATGAGATACCATCTCGTACCAGTCAAAATAGCTACTATTAAAAAAAAAAAACAAAGAAAAATAGCTACTATTAAAAAAAAAAAAAATCAAAGACTGTAAGTAAGATTCTGGCAAGCCTGTGGAAAAAAGAGAATGCTTATACAATGATGGTGGCAACATAAATTAGTTTGGCCGATGTGGAAAGCAGCTTGGCAATTTCTCAAAGAACTTAAAATAGAATTATCATTCAACCTGGCACTTCTAGTACTGGGTATACCCCTAAAGGAAAATAAATCATTCTACAAAAAAGACACATGCACTCTTAGAGTCATTACAGCACTATTCACAGTGGCAATGGCATGGAATCAACCTAGGTGCTCATCTATTGTGAATTGGATAAAGAAAACGTGGTACATATATACCATGGAATACTACACAGCCATAAAAAAGAACAAAATCTTGTCCTTTGCAGTAACATGGATACAGCTGGAGGCCAACATCCTAACTGAATTAATGCATGAACAGAATACCAAATACTATATGTTCTCATTTATTAGTGGGAGTTAAACATTGGGTATGTACAGATATAAAGATGGCAACAATAGACACTGGAGATTACTAGAGAAGGGACATGATCTAGATTACTAGAGAAGGAATAGGGCAAAGGCTGAAAAATTACCTTTTGGGTACTACGCTCACTACTAGGTGATGGAATCATTTTTACCTGAAACCTCATCCTATATACTCCTGTAACAAACCTGTACATGCATTCACTGAATCTAAAGCAAAAGTTGAAATTATTTTAAAAATAAAAAAAAAAAGTATCTTCGATTTAGGTGAGATTGAAAACAATATTCAGTGCATTAAACCTATTTAGAAATTGCTAAAAGATTATTAATAATGCTTTGATGACCCAAAGTACTACACATTCAGTTCCAAAGTGCTATATATATTTTAAGTTAATGACTAAAAAGTACATTTTTGTTTTATTTTATTATTAGAAAATATCAAAGGAAGAAATTGTATGTTAACAAAAATATTCTTCTTAAGTAGAAGGAATCTATCATTCAGGGTGAATGGTTTATTTTTACAAGAGTAATTATTTATAATTTTAAAGTTTCTTTAGCTACTGAATGCCTGTTTTTATGAAATACGTGACCAAAATCTAATTATACAAAAAAAGAAACAGTCATATTCAAAAGTATAAATTATAACATTGGCAGAAAACTGAAGATTACTTGTTCTAACCAAAATCCACAATCAACTCTTAATTTATTAAAATTAGTGAGGTGAAAATTAGAATATTCAAATGAGAAATTATAATATTTATTAAAGAGTTAATGAAAACATGTCTATCCTGAAACTTAGCATCCGGCAAAGATGCCATCAGGTTTTTACTCCAACCTTGTGAGGTTGCCACAGCACCAGTTGCAAAAATCATGCACAGTGTAAGCCACTTACATTCAGAAATCAATTTCCTTAAGGGGTCTCTGGAAGAAATCCAGATTCAATTTGAAAATTAAAGAGTGCATGGTCATGGTGACACTAAACAACTGAAGGGTGTGGAAGAAATAGCATTGCTACATTGATTGCTTGACACATATTGAAGAGGCAACATGCAAATAATTCTACAAGGTACAAAAAATTGATCACTGAGAAAGAAGTTCTTGTAGTCAAAGTGTGTCATGCAACACATTGTGTGTGTGTATGTGTGTGTGTGTGGGTGTGTGTGTTTTCCCCTCTGGCTGCTTTTTCTCCATGAGCAGGTCAATAATGATAAAAATTTTCCCTTGTGAAATAGGGCCTCAATCCCTCCCTAGTGACTGTCCTTTTCAAAATAAAAATTCAAGGCAATGAAACATATACAGCTGAAAATCATCCAGAAGAAAAACATGAACTATCTTAATAACATATTCAATCTCTTTTCCTCTCCATACAGAGCTCATTATGTAGACCATAATGTGTGGTGGTGAATGAATGTGTGCATGTGTGTGTTTATAGTTATTCATTAATATATTATTTATGGTTATCTCTGATTTGAGAAAGTCTATATAATTATATAAATCACGCATAAACATAATAGATATGCATATTTACATATACACATATACTTGTTTTCAATTCTCATATAGGTTAAAATGTACACATATTTTCTTCTACACATATATATATACAAATTTTAAAGAAAAGATGAGCTGTGTGTGTAATAATATTTATTTTCCTAAATACATTTTATAGATTAATATTAAATTACATAAGCCTATCTTTACCCTGTGGCTTTACCTTTATTTATTTACTTTCTATTTTTGGAGACAGAATCTCACTCTGTCACCTAGGCTGGAGTGCAGTGGCATGATCTCAGCTCACTGAAACCTCAGCCTCCCGAGTAGCTGGGACTACAGGTGCCCACCACCACTCCCAGCTAACTTTTGCATTTTTAGTAGAGACGGGGTTACCCCGTGTTGCCTAGGGATGGTCTCAAACTCCTGAGCTCAGGCAATCCACCTGTCTTGGCCTCCCAAAGTGCTGGGAATGCAGGGGTGAGCCACCGCGCCCAGCCTTCGTTTCCTTTTAAGTCGAACTATGAGTTAAGATAATCACTTGTCTTGAATACTTGGTAAGCTTCTCTAGAAGGCTCAATGGGACAGTTAAGACTGCATGATTCCTAAAAGGATGGCATAAATCAATTTTGGTGTTTTGGGGTGTGTGTGTGTGTGTGTGTGTGTGTGTGTGTGTGTGTTTTGTTTTGTTTTGTTTTTAGAGATGGAGTCTACCTCTGTTGCCCAGGCTGGAGTGCATTGGCGTGATCTTGGTTCACTGCAAGCTCCACCTCCCGGGTTCATGCCATTCTCCTGCCTCAGCCTCCCGAGTAGCTGGGACTACAGGCGCCCGCCACCACGCCTGGCTAATTTTTTTGCGTTTTTAGTAGAGACGGGATTTCACTGTGTTAGCCAGGATGGTCTCGATCTCCTGACCTCGTGATCCGCCTGCCTCCGCCCCCCAAAGTGTTGAGATTACAGGCATGAGCCACTGCGCCCGGCGCCCCCCCTTTTATTTTTTAATGTTGGTGTTTTATGCCTTGTACTCTGAATATAACTGAACAACCAAATTCTTCTGTTTCAGCAGTGTTCAAGAATCTAAGGTTCTAATCCAATTATTTTGGAAACCAGAATCTAAGCTGGGAATTAGAAGCCATGTATTAATCAAGCAATGACAAAAGGTAACAGAGAATATTAAAAAAATTAAATGATTACATTAAAAATCAAACTACTAATCAAAATCTTGTATTAGGCAATGTTTTTGCATCTTGCTAGAAGGTTATGCATTAAAATTATCTCCCAAAGTGGTTCATGATTAAACTACAACTCTTGACTGAGGATCATTTGTTGCTGTATACATGAGCGTGTGTGTGTGTGTGTGCATGTATGTGTGTGTTGGTAATTCAAATATGCAGAAAAAACATTATCCAAAGAGCCACGTTTTTATTTATGTTTCTATGCTTATTACCTAACAGTACCTGAGAATTCAAAGAATGTTCAAGTGAAATAAAATTTTAGAACTTGAAATTTATCCAAAAGTTATTTCCCTATAATAGCCTTTTTACTCAGTTTTCATAATACCTGCCAGTCTATCATTAGAGATTCATTACTTTGGGTTTAGTATGGACCTTTTCAGGTAGATTCTTTAGATAACATATAATCTAAATAATGAGGTAATCCATATGTCTACCTAATGAGATTTGTTTTTATCAGACATTTTAGTAGTGACAATAGGTACCACGAAAGGATAAAAATATTTGAATTACTGTAAACTTATAGAAAGTTTAGGAAAATATTCTAATGTACAAATTTACATGGAGTCAATTTTATGTACTTCGGTGTAAATAACAAGACACATTTCATAATCTGACTACTGCTTTTCGATGCTATTTAGTTAAATCTGTCACTGTTGATGTTTTAACTTTCCTGAAAAGAAACTGGAATTATTTGAAACCACAATTCTATTGTGCTACTATTGTTTACTTTTCCATCAAAGGAAGTTTATACCATCCTTTATCCTGTTTATATATTTAATTACTAATTTCTTACATTTTGACACATAACACACCTTCATGGATAATTCTTAGACCAATTAAACACATACTTAGCATTGATTATTTGTCAACTCTCCCTTTCTTAATTTGGCCACTCTCATATGCATAGAAAATGTCATGTAGTGAACAACTCATTGAAAATGTGAGAATGTTGTTTTTATATGTTATATGAATAATAACAGGTAAAATGATGGTCATTGTCGAAACTTTATCTCACTTAATAAAAACCAACATTTCCAAAGTCATTAGAAAAATTGTCATGCATTTTTCTCAGATTTTTAAAACTGTCACATTAATAGACCTTTTTTTGTTGTTTGTTTTGTTTTTTACTGTGGAATAAAGAACCTCATCATGACATTGTCCAACTGTCTCATCATACACATCTCTGCTGTGCTTCCATCTGTTGGATGTTAATATAAAGTCAATGGGAACCATAGGACATTCAAAATTTTTATAGGAACACATAGGTGATAAATGGCTATTGGGATTAAAAGTAATAAAGGAATTTCTAGAAAACATCTAAATTGAAAATTATTTATCAGCAGATCTGATAGATAAATCCTTCCTCAAGTAATAAATAGTTTATATCAAAAAACTAAGCTAAATGACCTTTTGTTAGTAACCAGCCAAACATTAGTTCCTGCTCACCTATATACTCATCTGAAAGCATAGTGCTCACATTCCCTGAACATAGATTTCATATTATTTTCGGCTTCATCAAATATTTCACTTGTATTTAAATAGAATAGAGGATTCAAAAGCTAGCTGCATAATTCAGGCAAAAATATAGTTAAGAAAATAAAGTTCAATAATTGTATTTTTAGGATTGATAGTAATTAATTGAATGTTGATCAAGATATATTTTCTATATATGCATTAGTTATAAAATTGATAACTGTATAATACTTATAGTGTTATAATAAAACTCCAGTTACTTTGTTCAACCAGGTAATATGCATATCAAATCCTTTGCTCAGAGTCTGGAGTAAAAAAGGAATTTCCAATTCATTATTCTGTCAATTCTCCAATCTTATTATTTCTTATTCTTCTCAGTAGTTTCCAATTTAGGTTATATATATTTTTTTCTGTCTTTTCTTTATATGCTTGCTCTTTGTTCTCTCGGTGTGAGAATTTGTGAAGTACCCTCAAGGTACATATCCACCTTTAGATATTCAATTCAATTTCATTGTGTTTGCAGATTTCACTGTAGAAATAATAAAGTCTGCAGCATGTGGTAGAACAATAAACTTTGCACCTTCCGGTGCACTCAGAGGCATAAATGTGTCTTTTTAAATTAATCTGTCTTGAGCAGCTACAGGTTTTAATTCTAAGTTTCTCATTGACATTCTAAATGTTGTGGGGTAAACGGATTGGGTTATCCTGATATGAAACTATTTACTAAGCATCTGTACTTGGAAGTGACAGTATATTTATATGTCATTGTTGGTGGAAAAAAAATCCAAGTAAAAACACATTCATCATGTCACACAAATATTTTCTTTCTGTCATTGCCATACTCAGCCAAATGTCAAGGTATTGGTACTTGAACCTAGAATTTTAACTGTGGCAATTGTGCAACTAAAAACTTTCTGGAAGGCAAAATATCCCTAATGAATGCTTCAGGTGGAAAGTAACAACGTGATTTGCCATATATAATTGCCAGAAGTGAATTATTTTTATTTGCATGCAGAAACCAGTAAAAAGGCATGTCTATATTTTGTTAGAAGTGTCATTTATGTACAGTGACTATGTCTACAGCATCTTGTAAGCTCCAGTATAAAAATTAGATTAATAACATGGATTCATGGAGTAAACCAACCCACTATCTAATGGGAGAGAAAAACATAGGAATGTGCTTACAGCTATATAATATGAATTAAATATAGCTGTATACATACACAGTGAGAAGAGAGAGAATTGTTTTGAACTTAAGAGAGAGATTATAGTTCTGCCTTAAAACAGAACAATGCTATGCTTGAAAGGCAAAACTTTGAGAAATTTTTTCTGGCAAGGGGAATGTAGTATGGAATTAGCAACTTTTGTGCAAGAGTTCTACTTCAGTACTGTCTCAGATTTCATTGATATTCCCTTACACCTTCAAACTGTAAGGCTCATAGAATTATTAGAACAGAAGGAACTAGGAGAGAGTATAATATCATAGAACTAGGCACTTTTACAGAATTTTCTTGACTGTTTATCCACAAAGGAGTATAAAGAGCTCTAATACCCAAAATTTTGGATAGAAAACAAGCAGAATTTATTGTAAATTGTCTTTCAAATATGTTCTACTTCCTCATTGAACCATGTACCTTTAAAAATTTCATATGCAAAGAAAACTCAACTATGTTATAACCACGAGTTCAAAAAGGAAATGGGTTGCACACCATGATCTTCATTGTTATTTATCCTTTAATCAAGAACCAATTTGGAAAATGAGGAAAGCTTGCAGGACACGTGACAAAAAGGAAAATAATTGTGATAATCTTGATAAAGAGCCTTCTTACTTTATTTTCCCCTTCTCCATCTCTAAAAATAAATCAGAGAGTCTAGGAAGATAATTTTGACTATGATTTGGGAAAATGGAATGGGAAATTCTTCGTCCCTTACATGAACACTTGGCATCCATTTTCATGTCATTTTCCTATTTTTTCAGAGCAAGAGTGTGGCAATTGTGTATTAAATGTACTTCTTCAGTTCTTATGCATCTACCATATCTATTTAGATGGAATTGTAACTGTGTGTTCATAACAGTGCTATGAATTCTGGAATATAATGGAACTAGACCAAAAGGGTTTGGCCCAAAACAAGCTATCTGAAAATCTCATCATTTCAAGCATTTCTTCTGGGCAATTTTCACACATATCCCAACTGGAGAAAAGAGTTCATTGGCTACACAACAAAAATCGTGTTGCTGATTGAAATACACAGCATAATTACCTTGATACTTAAGGGAAAAAAACATTCAGCACCGTGTACCTGTGGAACAGGTTCAGGAACTGATTTTATTTATGTTTACTTGTTATCTCTTAGCCTTCTCTTCCCACCTCCTATGCTAATTCAAGGTGGAATTGATAGGTAAAACTGCTTCAGCCATATGTTGATTTCATCAACAATATCAATTTTTAATATTATGACGTATATCTCAATCCTATCCTCTATTACTTCTGATGTGGTATGTCATTAACTAAATCAAACTAAAATAAAGCTTTGCCCAACTTGTGTTATATTTACTAACATGCAATTAAAGTAGTAGGCAATATGATTTGTCCTAAGCACTGAATAAATAAAACTGGGATAATAATATATATTGACCATATTTCATGGACTATGTAATATTGAGAATAGCACATAACATTAAGAAAATAAATACAACAGCTGGGAGAAATCATGGAGGAAAACAATAAAGCATGCTGGATTTCTCATAAGTAATAATTAGAAAAATACATTTTTTGGCATTCATAATGTTAATTTCAACAGGATTGAAATAATAAGTTTTTATGTTCAATAAATATATTTACAGGAACATTGCAAAGATTGTACAGATATTTTCTGTATAACTTTCGCCCGATTTCAGTTTTATTTAATGTCATTATCTTCCACTACTGAAATTCATTTGTCAAAACTAAGAAAACAATATCAGTGCAGGTATACCTCAAAAATATTGCGGGTTCAGTCCCAAACAACTCCAACAAAGGGAATATCCTAATAAAGCAAGTCACACAAATAGTTTGGCTTCCCACTGCATATAAATATGTTTACACTGTACTGTAATCTATTAAGTATGCAATAGCATTGTGTCTAAAACCAATGTGTATATCTTAATGTAAAAATACTTCATTGCTAAAAAAAGCTAACAATCCTCTGAACCATCAGCCAGTTATAATCTTTTTGCTGTTGGAAGCTCTTGCCTCAGTGTTGATGGCTGCTAGCTGATCAGAGTGATGATGGTTCCTGATGGCTGAGATGGCTATGGCAATTTTTTTAAAAAAGGACAACAGTGAAGTTTGCTACATTGACTCTTCCTTTCACTAAAAGATTTCTCTGTAGCATGAGATGCTGTTTGATAGTATACTCAAACCCTGCCACTGCTTTATTAAGTAAAGTTATGTAATACTTTAAGTTATTTGTTGTCCTCTCTACAATGTTCACAGCATCTTCACCAGTACTACAGTCCATCTCAGCAAACTCCTTTCTTGGCTTATCGCTAAGAAGCAACTCCTCATCCATTAAAGATTTAGCATGAGATTGCGGTAATTCAGCTAATCTACAGGCTCATTTCTAATTCTAGTTATCTTGCTATTACCACCACATGTGCAGCTCCTTCCTCTGCTGAAGTCTTGAAATCCTCAAATTCATCCATGAGAGTTGGAATTAACTTCTTGCAAAGTCCTGTAAATGTTAATATTTTGACCTCCTCTCATAAATTACAAATGTTCTTAATGGCATGTAGAATGGTGAGTTCTTCCCAGAAGGTTTTCAATTTAATTTGCTCAGATCCAGCAGAGGAATCACTATCTTTCACAGCTATAGCCTTATGAATTGTATTTCTTAAACAGTAAGACTTAAAATTCAAAATGAATCCTTGATCCATGGGCTGCAGAATGAATGTTTTGTTAGCAGGCATGAAAACAATGTTAATCTCCATCAGAGCTCTTGGGTGACTAGATGCATTGTCAATGAGCAGTAATATTTGCAAAATTCGCAAAGAATTTTTTTTTTTTTTAACTGAGCCATGAGTTTTAACAGTGGGCTTAAAATATTCAGTAAACCATGATGTAAACAGACGTGAGGTCATCCAGGCTTTGGTTTTTCATGTATAGAGCACAGGCAGAGTAGATTCAGCATAATTCTTAAGGGCCCTAAGATTTTCAAAATGGTAAATGAGCATTGCTGCATTAGCCCCTAACAAAAGACAGTCAGCCTGCCTTTTGAAGCTGTGAAGCCAGGCATTGTCTTCTTTGCTCCAGCAATCAAAGTCCTAAATGGTATCTCCTTTCCATATAAGTCTGCTTCATCTACATTGAAAATCTGTTGTTTAGTGTACCCATCTTCATCAATGATCTTAACTAGATCTTCTGGATAACTTGCTACAGCTGCTACATGAGCACTTGCTGCTTCATCTTGTACTTTAATATGATGGAGATGGTTTCTTAAACCTCATGAACCAACCACTGCTAGCTTGAAACTTCTTCTGCAGCTTCCTCACTTTGCTCAGCCAATATCGAATTAAAGAGAGTTAGGGCATTGTTCTAGATTAGGCTTTGGGCTTAAGGGAACACTGTAGCCTTTTTGATCTTCCATCCAGACCACTTAAATTTCCTCCATATAAGCCATAATAAGGTGATTTCACTTCTTTAGCATCCCCGTGTTCACTTTTAACTTCCTTAAGACCTGTTTCTTTGCATTTACAACTTGGGTTACCATTTAGCCCAAGAAGCCTGGTCTTTGGTCTATACGGTCTTTTGACATGCCTTCCTCACTAAACTTAGTCATTTCCAAGTTTTCATTTAAAGTAAAAAACATGTAACTCTTCCTTTTATTTGAACACTTAGCACTGTAAAGTTATTCATTGTTCTAATTTCAATATTGCATTTCTCAGGGAATATGGAGGTCTGTGTAGAGGGAAGATAAGGGGGTACAGCCTGTCAGAAAACACACCTTTATTAAGTTTGCTGTTTTATAAGAGTGTCACTGCAATAGTAAATTCAAAGATCACTGATCATAGATTATCACAGCAGACATAATAATAATGAAATATTTAAGATATTGCCAGAATTACCAAAATGTGACACAGAAACATGAAATGAGGGCATGCTGTTGGAAAAATAGACTTGTTCAACACAGGGTTTTGACAAACCTTCAATTTGCAAAAAATGCACTATGCATGAAGGGCAATAAAGCAAAACACAATGAATGGAGGTGTACCTGTGCTGTGCATCACTATCTACTAATCTCTAGATCAATTCAAATTTCACCAGTGATTTTTTTTTTTTCCTTTTTTTTGAGGCAGTCTCTCTCTGTTGCCCAAGCTGCAGTGCAGTGGCGTGATCTCGGCTCACTGCAAACTCTTTGTTCAAGCAACCCTCCCTCCTCAGCCTTTGGAGTAGCTGGAATTACAGGCCTACACCATCACACCCGGCTAAATTTTGTATTTTTAATAGAAATGGGATTTTGCCATATTAGCCAGGTTGGTCTGAAACTCCTGGACTCAAATGACTTGGTCATGCTGGCCTCCCAAAGTGCTGGGATTAGAAGCATGAGCCACCATGCCTGGTCTCAACAGTGTTTTCTTTCTTTTTTTAAATTTCATTTTATTTTTCCATAGGTTATTGGGGTACAGGTGGTGTTTGGTTACATGAGTAAGTTCTTTAGTGGCAATTTGTGACTTTTTGGGGCACTCATCACCTAAGCAGTATATACTGCACCCTATTGTAGCCTTTTATCCCTCATGACCTCTCCCACCCTTCCCCCCAAATCCCCAAAGTCCATTATATCATTCTTATACCTTTGTGTCCTCATAGCTTAGCCCCAACCTGTCAGTGAGAACCTAGGATGTTTGGTTTTCAGTTCCTGAGTTATCCACTTAGAATAATAGTCTCCAGTCTCATCCATGTCATTGCAAATGTCATTAATTCATTCCTTTTTATGGCTAAGTAGTATTCCATCATATATTTAAGATTATATATATATATATATATATTACAGTTTTTTTATCCAGTCATTGATTGATGGGCATTTGGGTTGATTCCACAATTTTGCAATTGTGAACTGTGCCACTATAAACATGCATGTGCAAGTATCTTTCTTGTATAATGACTTATTTTCCTCTGGGTGGATATCCAGTAGTGGGACTGCTAGATCTAATGGTAGATCCACTTTTAGTTCTTTAAGAAATTTCCACACTGTTTTCCACAGTGGTTGTCCTAGTTTACATTCCCACCAGCAGTGTAGAAGTGTTCCCTGATAACCAAATTCACTTCAACATCTACTGCTTTGTTGATTTTTTTAGTATGGCTATTCTTGCAAGAGTAAGGTGGTATCACATTGTGGTTTTGATTTGCATTTCCCTGATCATTAGTGATGTTGAGCATTTTTTCATATGTTTGTTGGCCATTTGTATATTTTCTTTTGAGAATTGTCTATTAATGTCCTTAGCTCACTTTTTGATAAGATTGTTTTTTGTTTTTTGTTTTTTTTTCTTTCTGATTTGTTTGAGTTCATTGTAGATTCTGGATATTAGTTCTTTGTCAGATGTAGAGATTGTGAACATTTTCTCCTGCTCTGTGGGTTGTCTGTTTACTCTGCTGACTGTTCCTTTTGCTGTGCAGAAGTTCTTTAGTTTAATTAAGTAAGTTACAGCTAATTATCTTTGTTTTTATTGCATTAGCTTTTGGGCTCCCGGTCATGAAATCCTTGCCTATGCCAATGTCTAGAAGGGCTTTTCCAATGTTATCTTCTAGAATTTTTAGTTTCAGTTCTTAGATTTAAGTCCTTAATACATCTTGAGTTGATTTTTGTATGAGGTGAGAGATGAGGATCCAGTTTCTTTCTCCTACATGTGGCTAGCCAACTATCCCAGCACCATTTCTTGAAAAGGGTGTCCCAGGCTTGGCACGGTGGCTCATGCGTGTAATCCCTGCACTTTGGGAGGCCAAGGCGGGCAGATCACAAGGTCAGGAGATTGAGACCATCCTGGCTAACACGGTGAAACCCTGTCTCTACTAAATATGTATAAATTAGCCAGGTGTGGTGGTGGGCACCTGTAGTCCCAGCTACTCGGGAGGATGAGGCAGGAGAACGGTGTGAGACTGGTAGGTGGAGCTTGCAGTGAGCCAAGATCATGCCACTGCACTCCAGCCTGGGCGACAGAGTGAGATTCTGTCTCAAAAAAAGAAAAAAAAAAAAGAAAAAAATAAGAAAATGGTGTCCCTTCCTCACTTTATATTTTTGTTTGCTTTGTCAAAGATCAGTTGGTTGTAATTATTTGGGTTTATTTCTGGGCTTTCTGTTCCATTCATCGGTATATGTACCTATTTTTATACCAATACCATGCTGTTTTGATGATTATTTCCTTTTAATATAGTTTGAAGTCAGGTAATGTGATGCCTCCAGATTTGTTCTTTTCGCTTAGTCTGGCCTTGGCTATACAGACACTTTCTTGGTTCCATATGAATTTTATAGTTTTTTTTTTCTAATTCTTTGAAGAATGATGGTGGTATTTTGATGGGGATAGTCTTGAAATTGTAGATTGCTTTTGGGAGTATCGTCATTTCCACAATATTGATTCTACCCATCCATGAGCATGGAATGTGTTTCCATTTGTTTGTGTTGTCTATGATTTCTTTCAGCAGTGTTTCATAGTTTTCTTTATAGAGCTCTTTCACCTCCTTGGTTAGGTATATTCCTAAGTATTTAATTTATTTTTGCAGCTATTGTAAAAGAGGTTGAGTTCTTGATTTGGTTCTCCACTTGGTCACTGTTGGTGTATAGAAGAGCTACTGATTTGTGTACATTAATCTTGTATCCAGAAACTGCTGAATTATTTCATCAGTTCTAGAAGCTTTCTGGAGGCATCTTTAGGGTTTTCAAGATAAACATTCGTATCATTAGCAAACAGTGACAGTTTGACTTCCTCTTTACTTATTTGGATGCCCTTTTTTTCTTTCTCTTGTCTGATTGCTCCGACTACGACTTCCAGTACTGTGTTAAATAGAAGTGGTGAGAGTGGACATCCTTGTCTTGTTTCGGTTCACAAAGGGAATGCTTTCAACTTTTCCCCATTCAGTCTTATGTTGGCTGTGGTTTTGTCCTAGATGGTTTTCATGACATTGAGGTATATCCCTTGTATGCCGATTTTGCTGAGAGTTTTAATCATAAAGGATGCTTGATTCTGTTGAATGCTTCTTCTGCATCATCATGTGATTTTTGTTTTTAAATCTGTTTATGTGGTATATCACATTTATTGACTTGTGTATGTTAAACCACCCCTGCATCCTTGGTATGAAACCCACTTGATCATGGTGAATTATCTTTTTGATATGTTGTTGGATTTGGTTAGCTAGTATTTTGTTAAGGATTTTAGCATCTATGTTCATCAGGGATATTGGGCTGTAGTTTTCTTTTTTGGTTATGTCCTGTCCTAGTTTTGGTATTAGGGTGATGCTGACTTCATAGAATGAAGGGAGGGTTCCTTCTTTCTCTATCTTGTGGAGTAGTGTCAATAGAATTGGTACCAACTCTTCTTTGAATGTCTAGTAGAATTCTGCTATGAATCCATCTGGTCCTGGACTTTTTGTTTTTGGCAAATTTTTAATTACCATTTCAATCTCACTGCTTGTTATTGGTTTGTTCAGGGTATCTAATTCTTTCTGATTTAAACTAGGAGGGTTGTATTTTTCCTGGAATGTATCCATCACTTCTAGGTTTTCTAGTGTTCATAGTAGTCCTGAATGATCTTTTGTATCTCTGTGGCGTTGTTTGTAATGTCTCCCGTTTTGTTTCTTATTGAGATTATTTGGATTTCCTCTCTTCTTTTCTTGATTAGTCTCACTAATGATCTCTCAATTTTATTTATCTTTTCAAAGAACCAGTTTTTTGTTTCATTTATCTTTTGTATTCTTTTGTTTCAGTTTCATTTAGTTCTACTCTGATCTTGGTTACTTCCTTTCTTCTGCTGTGTTTGGGTTTGGTTTGTTCTTGTTTCTCTAGTTCTCTGAGGTGTCACCTTAGATTGTTTGTGCTCTTTCATTATTTTTGATGTAGGCGTTTGAACTTTCCTCTTAGCACAGCCTTTGCTGTATCCCAGAGGTTTTGATAGGTTGTGTCATTATTGTTGTTCAGTTCAAATAATTTTTTAATTTCCATTTTGATTTTGTTTTTGACTCAACGATCATTCAGGAGGAGGTTATTTAGTTTCCATGTATTTTCATGGTTTTGAAGGTTCCTTTTGGAGTTATTTCACTGTGGTCTGAGAGACTGCTTGATATAATTTCAATTTTCTTAAATCTATTGAGGATTGTTTTGTGGCCTATGATATGATCTGTCTTGGAGAAAGCTCCATGCATTGTTGAATGGAATATGTATTCTGTGGTTGTTTGATGGAATGTTCTGTATATATCTGTTAAGTTTATTTGTTCCAAGGTATAGTTTAAGTATGTTGTTTCTTTGTTGACTTTCTGTCTCGATGATCTGTCTAGTGCTGACAGTGGAGTATTGAAGTTCCCCACTATTATTGTGTTGCTGTCTGTCTCCTTTCTTGGTCTATTAGTAAATGTTTTATAAATTTGGGAGCTCCAGTGTTAGGTGCATATATGTTTAGGATTGTTACATTTTCCTGTTGGACAAAGCCTTTTCCACTATATAATGTCCTTCATTGTCTTTTTTACTGCTGCTGCTTTAAACTTTGTTTTGTCTGATATAAGAATATCTACTCCAGCTTACTTTTGGTGTCCATTTGCATGAAATGCCTGTTTCTACCCCTTTAAGTTTATGTGAGTCCTTATGTGTTAGGTGAGTCTCTTGAAGACAGCAAATAGTCAGTTGGTGAATTCTTATCCATTCTGTGGTTCTGTATCTTTTAAGTGGAGCATTTAGGCCATTTACATTCAGTGTTACTATTGGTCTTTGAATTAATTCCATCCAACAAGGACAAAGAAAAAAAATAATATTAGCAAAGCCTCCAAAAAGTCTGGGAATGTGTTAAACTATCAAACCTAAGAATAATCAGCATTCCTGAGGAAGAAGAAGAATCTAAAAGTTTGGAAAACATATATGGGGGAATAATCAAGGAAACCTTCCCCAGCCTTGCTAGAGACCTAGACATCTAAATACAAGAAGCACAAAGAACACCTGGGAAACTCATTGCAAAAATATATATCATTACGTAGGCACACTGTCATCTGGTTATCTAAAGTTAAGACAAAGGAAATAATTTTAAGAGCTGTGAGACAAAAGCACCAGGTAACCTGTAAAGGAAAGCCTAACAGATTAACAGTAGATTTCTCAGCAGAAACCCTACAAGCTAGAAGAATTGAGGCCCTACTTTCAGCCTCCTCAAACAAAACAATTATCAGCTAAGAATTTTGTACCCAGCAAAACTAAGCATCATGTATAAAGGAAAGATAGTCTTTTTCAGACAATCAAATGCTGAGAAAATTCACCACTCCCAAGTCGCCACTACAAGAACTGCTGAAAGGAGCTCTACATCTTGAAACATGTGCTTGAAACACATCAAAACACAACCTGTTAAAGCATAGATTTCACAAGACCTATATAACAAAAAATACAATTTAAAAAGCAAAAATGAAAAACAAAAAAACAAGGTGCACAGGCAACAAAAAATACAATTTAAAAAGCAAAAATGAAAAACAAAAAAACAAGGTGCACAGGCAATGAATAGCATGATGAATGGAATGGTACCTCACACTCATCAGTGTTTTCAATTATGTCTTCTCTCTTTTCCAACATCCAATCCAGGATACCATGTTGCATTTAATCATCATGTCTCTTTAGAGTTCTCTGGTCTGTGAGTTTCTCACTCTTTCCTTGTTATTTAAATGTCCTTTAGAGTTTTAAAGAGTACTGGTCAAATATTTCGCAGAATAGCTTTCACATTTGGTTTGTCTAATGTTCTTTCATGCTACTAAGGTTGCCAGTTTTTATGAAGAATACCATAGAGATGAACTCCCTTTCTCATCACATAATATCATGACATCCACATGAGATCATTAATGATACAACTTTGACCACTTGATAAATCAGTATCTGCCAAACTTCTTCATTGTGAGGATACTACTTTTCCCTGTTCTATTGTTTGGGAGCAAGTATCTAAGTCTGGCCAACAGTCAAGGAGAGGGGCAGGTAGTATCTCTATTCACTTCCTAGAGGGGAGAATGTCTACATATTATTTGGAATTTTTCTGTAATAAAGATGATTTTCTGTATTTGTCTGCTTGTTTTTTATATTGGTATGAAGTTGTGGATATTTATTTTATACTTTTGAGTTATAAAGCAATGCTAGGTAATTGATTAAATTATTCCAGGTTTGGCAATTGGAAGTTTTTTCTGAATCACTCCGTTGTATCTTGTACATGTCATCATTGCTTTATTTTTAAACAATTTTTTTTTTAACTTTTCGGTTGCTCCACACTCATCTTATCTTCTTCCTATCCCAGCTCTAGAATTAACCATTCTCCATGGACTCCTGGCTCCTTTGGCCAACACATATTTAATAATTAATTTATCTAAAAATGTATTAAAACATAAAAGCATTTTTTCTAGATTTATGCAAATGAATACCCATCATCTTATATTTATATAGCATTAACTCACAAATTATTTAACTCTTTACCTACCTTCTCAAAGTGGTTACAACAGCTATATTTCTAGATTTATTTTGACTACTTCTACCTCTTTGGATCTTGATCACTGAGAACTGGTACAATAGCTTTACTCTTCAGTTGTGAAGCTAAGTTTCTATTTAAACCTAATATTCTTTGTCATTTCACTTTCTAAACACAGCTCTCTCAGGTGGCTTATTGGAAGGACATTATTTCTGCAAATATTTTTGTTTCCATAACCTTTTAGGACAAACATACAATAAAGGCACATGAAATCGTTTTATGATTAATGCATGTTCTCTGGCCTCAATATTTGATGGCAGAGATGAAAATCCTGCCTCATGATTGGCTGTCAATGCTCATTATCACTCAGGCTATTTCTCTTGCATTTCATTTCAGGAATGTGCAACAGGAAGTCAAAAACAATGCATGCATATGATTTATGTAGATTAGCTATAGAGAGTTCAGTGAAAACTCTCACACTCTAGAAATTAATGCTCACACTAACATTTAAAATTTTTTTTCTGATGAAGAAAGCACTGTAGCTATACTACATTATTAAATTCACATTTCATGAAATATCAAGAATCTCTTTTGTCAATATTACTAATCTTCTAAGAAAATATACCGTGTGTTTGTCTCACAGCAGTAGGCATTTTTAAGTCAGTATTTCTTTATGTCCATAGAGATTTTATTTCATTTTAGAAATGATAAAGATAAGGTTATGATGGTTAATTATATGTTACTGCCAAATACATTTTAACCATTACAGACTCATCTCAAAGCTGCTACATTTACAATGCTAAACAAAATGGAAACATGTACATCTATCATATACAATATATAAGTACCAAAAAATCTATTATATTTTTTCATGTCTCAAAGCACACATACAGCTTTCAATCACAAGCATTAGTTTCCATATGTGCCAGTGCAAATGCTGGTTTGTGGCATTTAAAAATAAAATTTATTTTTAGGGAATAGTAAAAGCATACTTGGAAAAAATAAATCTTGGAAGAAAAACGCACACTGCCATACAGTTCTGCAAATAATTTAGGAGGTAAGGGTACATAAATTTTTAATACAATCAGTTGGACCCCCACTTGGAGAACTACTGATACAAGTGTCTTCGTGAACAACTCCTTTTCTCCTTTAAGTTCCTCTTAAGCAATATCAAAGCAAAGTGCTGTATAAAAATCAACATTCCCAACATGTCTGATTTCACAAAGCTATGGAATTTATCTGATATACAGCTGTGACAGATGTCAGCAAGATGGCATAATAGAACTTTCCATTGCCCATCCTTCCCCTACAGAAACATCAAGTTAGACAACAATCAACGCACTAAAACACTGTGTGAGAGAGATCACATAACTGGTTGTAGCACAATAACAAAAGAAAGGTGCATAGAAAGGGCAGTTTTACATTACTGATGTTACTCTTCCTTGAACCTTAGTCAGCACAGCTTGTAGAGAGATTGTGGGCCCAGCACGGTGACGTATGCCTGTAATGTCAGCACTATGGGAAGCAGAGATAGACAGAAGGCTTGAGTTCGGGATTTCAAGACCAGCCTGGGCATCATGGCAAAACCCCATCTTTACAGAAGTAAAGAAGGGAAGGGAAGGGAAGAAGGAAGGGAAGAGGGAAGAGAAGAGGGAAGGGAAGAGGGAAGGGAAGAGGGAAGGGAAGAGGGAAGAGGGAAGAGGGAAGGGAAGGGAAGGGAAAGGAAGGGAAGGGAAGGGAAGGGAAATGTGGGGGTGGTGGAGTAAAAGTCTAGAAGTTTTTTCATGTTATGAAAATTAATGTATCAGCTTAAAAAGTAACTACTGTTACAATAGTAAGATATTTTATGTAATCATTATATAAAATAAACTATGTCAAAAACTGTAAAATTAAACAAAGAAGGTCATTTTATAATGATAAAGGGATTAATTCATCAAAAGAATGTAACTCGACATTGGAGCAGCTAAATAAATAAAGCAAAGATATTATACAGCAGATTGAAACTGCCTCCATACTGACTCCCAGCAACTTTTGAAAACTTGTAGAAACACTATAACTTGTATGGCTTCACAATTAATAGGCTGCTGAAAACCTCCCATAAGGTTGTGTGTTGGTGTGTTTTGTCTATAAAGCTGGGATTCATTCCTTGCTCAATGAAGAATATTTTTCATGTACAGGATTCAGGGTCAAATAAACCTAAACAGGACCTCTCACTGGCCAAAACTCTGACCTACCTGTTTTGATTTAATGTTATAATTCAGAGGTGTGAAAGGTAGAGGGGAAAGAATATGTTTGCAGAAAATTAACAGCAGGCAAAACATTCTTTATAGTCCATTGTCTTTTCCCTAAAAGTTGTCATATACCAACTTGCCTACGTGAGTTGATTAACTTTGAAAGGTGTATAAGTAGCTTATTTATTTATTTATTGAGACAGTCTCACTCTGTCTCCCAGGATGGAGTGCAGTGGCACCATCTTGGCTCACTGCAACCCCCACTTTCCAGGTTTAAAGGATTCTCATGGCTCAACCTTCTGAGTAGCTGAGATTACAAGTAGGCACCACCACACCGAGCTAATTGTTTTGTAATTTTTTTAGTAGAGATGGGGTTTTGCCATGTTGGCTAGGCTGGTCTCAATACTCCTGACCTCAAGTGATCTGCCTACCTTGGCCTCTCAAAGTGCTGGGATTACAGACATGAACCATCGCACCTGCCCAACAACACGTATTTTTAATGTTGTCTGTTTTTCCCTATACTCAATTGGGGTGGTGAAAATAACAAAATTCATGGCAAATGAAGACAAATATCCCGAGTAAACATTGCACTGAGCGGATTAGCTGATTTAAAACAGAATCTAGGGAGTAAGCATCCAGCAGATGCTACACATGATTTTTGCCAAAGACAGGCCAAGGATTAGAAAGACAGTTTTCTGTTCCTGGGTACAAACTTTAGAGATGAGAATTAATGGAGCTAATAAGCCTCAATCATTCCTAGTGGGACAAGCACTCCTAGGGTCTAGGATACAGAGCTGGTTTCTAGGCAACCAGTCCCAACTGTAATGTATTATTAGGGTTAAGTACACTTGTCCAGATATTGGTACCCCTGGAGTTTATGGTGTATGTGTATGTGTTTGAGAATAATCACGATTTGTAACCACTTTCATTTTTCCAATAATGAAATGCTTTATAAATACTCTCATCCTTTGAAGTACCTGAACAGTCTGTTCTACTATTACTTAAAACAATTGAGAAAAAACAAAGTTAAAAAAAAAAGGGGAGAAATAGAAATAGAAAGAACTAATTAGAAATTTCAAAGTAACCAGGCACACTTTCAAAATAGGAAATTTAAGAAACAGCAACTGAACAAGAGAGATATTTCAAGTCTTAGAAAATAGCTACCATTTTAGAAGAAGGAAACCCAGAGTGAACCCAAACCTCTTTTCAAACTCCAGTTAACCCCAGGGAACTGGTGGGTGAAGTAAAGTTCCTGGCCTCCTACCAGGATTCCCAATATGAAGTTTAATTTCCATATGAAAGAATTTTATATTATCCTTTGTGCTCTGACTTCAAGTTTTGGGTGAACACAGTCTTTATGTCATTCTTAATATTAGCTGACATGTTCTTCATGTACCTAACAGCCACTGCATTAGCAGAAACCTTGATTGAACTGTAAATGATCTTTTATAGCTTTTTACTCCACAGGTTATAACTAATGCAGCCACTCCATAGAATGTGAGCTCTTGATTTTAAATAGCCGTTCCCACAGAAAAGTCTAGATTTTAAAAAACCAGCAGCAGCTTCAGACACACAGAGAGAATATCCAGCCTGCATCAGAGGATAAAGTGGACTTTGAGGTCAAAGAGTGATTAGATAAGTTGGTCATCTTGAGCAATGGCACATTTAATTACCATTTTTATACTCTCCTGAGAATTAAGCACTGGAAAATGAATGTCTAAGAGCATTCTTACCATTTAGATGGTCAAAATATTTACATGTCTTGTAAAATAACAGGAGATATTCGACTTGAAATATATGAACATACACAACAAAGAGATAGACTTTGCATAATTAAGCTTATTTAAAAGTTTTCTCATATATTAATCATCTTGGGCATTTTTAAACTAAACACTTTTAAAGATTAGATGTAGGTAGATTGTTAATTTCCCATAACTATATTTTAACAACGCACAAGCTTTTTCTTCAGTGAACAAGTTAAATCTCTTTCTCTCTCTCTCACGCACACACACATCTCAAAGAAATTCTTAAGCAGTTGCATCTGCCTTTATTTCCCTGTCATTAACTTATAACAATTTCCTAAGTCAAGAATAAGCTGTTGTACAGGCTGCTTTTATCAAAAGCTGGACAGGTTTTTTTTTTTTTTTTTTTTCCTTAGCTGTGCAGACACACAACAGGGTTCTCTATTATTAAGCAACTCATGGAGGACATTAATGAATGCAAAGTGTCGAACAGATGCCATCAAACAAAGTGACCAGAAAGAAGAAACAACAGAAATGAGGGAAGAAAAGTAGCCAAGGTCAATACTTACTTAGACAAATGAAAGGCTAAAAGTCGCAGCCAGGAAAACAGATGAGTAGGCAGAGAAAGAAACAAACGAGCAACAACACAAAACACACTGGCCACAGAGGCATGCCTGAGATAACGGCGGCCAGCTGTACATTTTGAAGACACAAGAGGAGGAGAATTTTACGTAAAACTTTGAAACAGTTTAAAATAATAGCTATAAGCAAAAAGAACACAAATAGGTTTATTATTATCATTATCACCAATAATAAACATTTAAGGAAAACATATTATACATTAGGCGCTGTGTTAAATTATGGTTTTAAAATTCACTTGTCTTCACTAAGCTCAACAAAAATGGGTGGTGCACCCTCGCAAACCACAATGAATTGCATCCTAATTTAGTATGTCTCGCAGGAAAGAAAATATCAGTCCCTAGCTCAGACGGAAACAGTAGCAAAATTCCCATTTCACAAGCAGAGATTACGTGTATTTGAAAACACTTTGATGAAACTCAAGAAATGAACTTCCATCATTAGAAGCATATAAATCGAATAAACCCTTTATAAAGAAGTAACAGAGATACAATAATAATAGCAATGTTAGTAATAATAAAAGTTTCCGTTTTCGAATTTTAAGCATTGTCATTAGAGCACTTGAACTTTAAGAACCTCACAAACTTCGGAGTCTAATTTTAATCACGTGTTCACTTGGGTGAAGAAAACTTGTTACAATTTCGTAAATACCACTAAATGACAAACATTTAATGGGTATCTTACATACAATTCATTATTTAGTCTACAGGAACACCTCTTCTAATTAAACATTTTTATCTCCATTGCACCACAGAAGAAATGGAAGCGCAGAAAAACTAAATTAGTTGTCCAAGGGCATGCAAGAGCACTTTCCAGATGCAGGTGTGTCCAGAATTGGTGGGTTCGTGGTCTCACTGACTTCAAGAATGAAGCTGCTGACCCTCACAGTGAGTGTTACAGTTCTTAAAGATGGTGCGTCAGGAGTTTTTTCCTTCAGACGTTCAGATGTGTTTGCAGCTTCTTTTTTCTGGTCTGTTCATGGTCTCGCTGTCAGGAGTGAATCTGCAGCCCTTCACGGTGAGCGTTACAGCTCATAACAAAAACATGGACCCAAAGACTGAGCAGCAGCAAGATTTCTTACAAAAAGCAAAAGCAACAAGCTTCCACTGCAAAATGCCACCCAACCAGGTTGCCCCTGACTGCCTCAGGCAGCCAGCTTTTATTCCCTTATCTGGCCCCACCCACATCCTGCTGCTTAGTCCATTTTATAGAGAGCTGATTGGTGTATTTTACAGAGCACTTATTGGTCCGTTTTGACAGAATGCTGATTGGTGCGTTTACAATCCTTGAGCTAGACACAGAGTGCTAGAGGAAAAAGTTCTCCAAGTCCCCAGCAAGTTAGCTAGAGGCAGAGTTAGCTAGATACAGAGTACCAATTGGTGTATTTACAAACCCTGAGCTAGACACAGAGTGCTGATTGGTGTATTTACGATCCTCTAGCTAGATATAAAAGTTCTCCAAGTCCCCACCAGACTCAGGAGCCCAACCGGCTTCACCCAATGCATCCGGCACCGCACCGGGGCTGCAAGCGGAGCTGCCGGCTAGTCCCGAGCCGCGCCTGCACTCCTCAGCCCTTGCGCGGGTCGAAGGGACCAGGCGCGGTCGAAGGGACCGGGCGCCATGGAACAGGGGGCGGCGCCCTTCGGGGAGGCTCGGGCCGCGCGGGAACGCGGTGGGGGCAGCTCAGACACTGAGGGCTGCAGGTCCCGAGCCCTGCCCCGCGGGGAAGCAGCTAAACCCGGCGAGAATTTGAGTGCAACGCCGGGGGGCCAGCACTGCGGGGGGACCCGGCGCACCCTCCGCAGTTGCTGGCCTGGTGCTAAGCCCCTCGCTTCCCTGGGCCAGCGGCGCCCGCCGGCCGCCCGCGCCCGCCGGAACTCGCGCTGGCCCGCAAGCGCGGCGCGCAGCCCCGGTTCCCGCCCGCGCTTCTCCCTCCACACCTCCCCGCAAGCCTCAGCCAGCCCAGAGAGCGGCTCGCATGGTGCCGTGGCGGGCTGAAGGGCTCCTCAAGCGCCACCAGAGTGGAGGTCAAGGCCGAGGAGGCGCTGAGAGTGATGGCTGGTAGCTAGCACATTGTCACTTCTCACAGGTACCTAATCTTTTGAGGCATGTTTAGTCCCTGGCATAGTGTTATGCCCTCCATAGGTGAGTATTTGTCCTTCTGATTTTTATATATTATTATTTTTGTTGATAAACCTTCGGATTTTTGAAATGCTTTCAGTTCCTTTACAAGCTTATACTTTAGGAACATTAGTTCATTTGGTGTTAAGGAGCTCAAGTTTACTCGTAGTTCATGTTAACTTGTTAAAAATTCTCCTTGAGAGGCTGAGGTGGCAGATCACGAGGGCAGGAGTTCGAGACCAGCCTGGCCAATATGGTGAAACCCCATCTCTACTAAAAATACAAAAACTAGCCGGGCGTGGTGGCGCCTGCTGTAGTCCCAGCTACTCAGGAGGCTGGGGCAGAAGAATCGCTTGAACTCAGGAGGTGGAGGTTGCAGTGAGCAGAGATAGTGCCATCGCACTCCAGCCTGGGTGACAGCAAGACTCCGTCTCAAAAAAAAAAAAAAAAAAAAAAAAACTCCTTCAGTGTACAGAGTCTGCAGGTTTCTGCCTTGTTCCTTGAACTATTAGTATTCTAGCTAAATTTAATCACATCCCCCTTAACTGGCTAAGTTCCCCAGGACATTCAATATGATTTTCTGGAAAGGATGTGTTTGTACAATTACTTTCCTACAGATTGAAATATTTACTTTTTATAGTTTCCAATTAACATCTGTACATGAATATCATTGTTCCTTCTATGTTCACTTTATTTCTATTGCTTTACTACCTCAAAAAGAAAAGGCAGAGAATATGGTACAATATATATGAGAAGTTTTTGGAAATTGAATTCAATCATTGCTGCATACCAGGAAATTTTTTCTAAAGGTTTAACACGATAGGATCAGAGGGTGCAAGTGAAGTGATTACCTCATTTGGGATTATCTGGTGGGAGCCATAGACTAATTTGTAGCACCCTCTTATTCTGTAATCTTTAATGGCAAAATCTTGTTTATCAAGAAGTGCTCTGTGAACAGCTGCAAACAATTTGCCTTTATTGATTTTCCTGCTAAGTCTGACTGCTTCACCCTGGCTCCGAAGTGCCCTACAGGGACCACGCCCCCTCTCTTAAGGCTTCTCATCTATTGAATTGGAAGTCATTTACCATCTCTCCCATCTCAGTCAAAAACTGGTAACTGATTGCTGACCTCCATTACCAAGAGACTCCCAACTTCATAGTTATAACATGGATGATAGGCCAGACTGTTAACATTATTTAGTTTGCAATTTATATGTTAAAAAGACCCCAATTCTTAAACAAGACAAAGAGAGACAGAAACATAGAATGTAGACTAAAACAGATTTAAACATTATATTAACCAATTTCAATGTACAAATATTATTTGGATCTTGATTTCAAAGCAAACAATTAAAAAACAATGAGACAACCAGGGAAATTTGAGCATTGACTGGACATTTGTGATATTGTAATGATCGTTAATGTGTTAGCTGTGAGAATGATATTGAGAATACATTATTTCTAAAAGGATCTTAATCTTTGAGAGATATGTATATAAACAGTATATGGATTAAATGATAGGATGACTAAAACTTGTAATAATCCATTGCTAGAGAGAGAAAAGCTACATGAACTTCAAGGTCATTTATTCCAGTATATTATTTGATTTTAAATGTTGCCTAAAATTTTCATAGTCAAAAGTTACAAAGAAGTCAATTAAATCCAGTAGTTTTGAAATTTAGTAAAAATATAAAAATACTAACGATGACAGGTGAAGACATTTTTGAATATTGAGCATGCGCTATACTACGTACTTTGCATACGCTATCGCATGTAATTTTTTTTTAACAACCCTGTGAGGTATGTATAAATACCTTATTTTACAAATGATAAAATTAGAGCTTAAAGAGGTTAAGTAATTTGCCCAAATTTTCTTACATGACAAATGGCAAAGCCAGAATTCTATAGAACTTTCCACTGCAAGAATCACTGTCAGTAGTCTTTCATTACTCTTTGGATCCCACCCCTACTTTACTTCTATTTTACAATTAATATTAATATGAAAGTCTCAAAAAGATGCTTTATGAGCCAAATTTTCTGCAAAGGCACTTTGGTTAATAATTGAAACTTCATTTTCAAAATTTATAAAATTAACATAAATTTGCTTGTTTTTAGGTTTTCACTATTAAAGGATTTTTTGGGTTATAATTTACCATTGAAGAATTTTCATAAATGTTGCCATTTCTTATAAATGGTTAAATTTTCTGATGCGAACCCATTGGTTTGTTTTCAATTGATAATTTCTTAGCAAAAGAAAAATGACATCAACTATTGAATTGCTTTCATAATATAATATTCTACTTTGTTTATCTACATAAATTATCAAGCCACTTTGGGTCTCACTGTCCTCATCTGAACAGGAAGGAAACTTTTAGAAATTGACTTCATGCAGAGTGGTGAAAAAAATTATCTTTGATCTTCATTAGACTTTTGAAGCATACTATTACATCAAAGATTTAACTTACTTTTTATTTTGTCAAAAATGTTCATCAAATTTGTGTATAATCCATGAATTCATAGCTCTCTTTTCCTCAGAGAGGACATACTTTACCACTCTGTGTATAAGCAGTACACCTTTTCTCTGTCTCCCTGGATTGCTTTAATTTTTGTTTTCAGCAACAACACTTGTCAAAGCAAAAATTACACTGGACAAAGTCATACAGGCCAGGAAAATGTTATTCAAGACTATTGCCATAAAAAAAAAAAGGCTATTGCAATAGGGTGATGAAACCAAGTCCCAGTATGCGTTCAACTCCACTGAAACAAAGGGCAGGAAAATTATTAAGTGCAGGCATCAGGATGAGATATTGACCATATGTGTTTGCTAACTAGCCTTCCCCAGATTAAAATTAAACTTTCTCATATATTCACGCAAAGAAATAGTTTTACGACTTTGAGCAAGGTACCCTCTGTGGGAGTGTACCTTGTTAGGCCTTTACTCTCCCACAGAAATTGGGAGATAGATGTGCTATCTCCCTTGATACTTATGGTTTAATAAAATGGCTTAGTTCCTTTAGAATGACATTCCCGAGCTGCACAACTGGCATGAGACTTTTTTAAAGACTTGAATCATAAAGAGGCAGAGAAATAATTTATAATTACATGTTTTCTAACGTAAATGTTCTTAGGAAAGAGAGATCAGGGGCCTAGTGTCAGGTAAAAACCTATATAAAGTTTAGTCAAGTTGAGAGAAACTTCCTGGTCAACCTTCACGTTCAGACCAACAAGAAACATCTGTGAATTTTTAATATTTATTGAAAATGTTTAATATTTTTTATCCAATTGGTTTTCCTATTCATAGCCATCAACAAACTTGAAATTTCTCTCAAAATTTTCATCCATTTTGAAAATGCTTTGACTATGAAACATGTATTTAGATTGCCTTTCAAAAAAACACAGGAAGGCAAAGTACATCTGTAAACATTCACTGCGTTCTATGAAAAATGTTAGTTTTATTTTATTTTTATTTTTTCTAATATTTAACATTTTCAATCAACATATATTACAATATATGAAAGACATTTGCACAATAATTTGGAGTCAGGAGAGTGGCTCTGGTATTTGCTGTTGTTCTTTCTCTACATACAAATTCAAATATTAAACATTCTCAAAAAGTCATATGCATTAGGCTTTGCAATACCAAGGCTTAAAATGACCTAAATTTAAAAGAAACATCTCTGTATTGTGAAGCCATTGAAATAGAATACTAGATTTACAGTGGTGAAAGAACATTTGAGGCTCCTATTAAGTAGTAAAAAGTTATTTTAACTCGTTTGAGGTGAATTTTCCCTAAAATTCATCATCTCCATTAGACATGGTTCATATTTTAGCTTTTGTGCTTTTGTCCTTGAATTGTTCTTAATTTTTTTATTGTCGGGTTTTATTCACTTGGAGAAAATTGTTTCCTTTAGGTCTTGCTTTGTTTAATAACATTCTTTTTTCTACTATATTCACACCAAGGTTTTTCATTTTATAAATATTATATATTTGATAGTCCTATTTTCATAGGCGATTAGCGAATTGGTCTTTCCACTCATAACCATCAACAAATCAAAATTTTCTCTCAGAATGAGTGTTAATTTAGAAAATCATTTTAGAGTAAAGTATGTATTTGGATCATTATGTATTTTTAAAATATTATAGAGGAAGACGAGGTACATTTGTAAACATTTACTAAATTTGACAAAAGGTGTTTGTTGCCTTTACATTTTATTTTTCTTTAATTCTCACAATAACCCTCTATGGTCAGATGTCCAATTACTTGTTACCTAACGAAATAATTGCTGGAGCTATAAATGATGTCTTTTACTAAAGCTTTTTTTTTTTTTTTTTTTGCTATGACTCACTGTCTGCTGGTCATGCTCTTGTTTATAATAACATCCTTTGACTCTAATGTAGTTCACAATATTACTCAAATATTGTAAATTATTCTATTTATATTCTATTTATATATTCTATAAATGTATAGGATAAATTTTTATAAGTATACTTTGTGAAATATTCTAGTACAATTTGTACCAAACTTTTTATTTTTGGGGAGTGACCACAGGTTTTATACAAGTTGTGATTCCTAAACAGCTTAATTACTGTTTTCCTTATTTGAGCTTATCCTTTATTTCACGTATCAAATATACTTGGTATTAAAAAAAGAATCCATGTTTTATGGAATCTAATGTTTATAAAGTTTCAAAGCTTTACACAAGAAAACAAATGAAAAATTAGGTATAAAGGAAAATATGTATTTAGAATAGCAACAACAAAAAGTTACGGATTTTAAATAATTGGCAAAATGCTGAAAGATACCACAAGGAAAAGAGTTCATGCAAGTTAGGGACTCTGAAGAATTACCTTTAATTCTGTTTACTTCTCTGTAAGTGTTGCACAGTCTGAAGTGTTTTATGGACTCTACAATTTAATCAGCTTCTCAATTTCCCTATTGCCAGTTTGTATATGTTAATGTGCAAAATGAGATGTATGTTCGATCATCTATTTTTCTCCAGAAGTATAAGTTTCGACTTTTCTAAGCCATCAAAAGTTTTCAATTAATTGGGGATGAAGAAATATCAGCTTGTCCTAGATTTGTAGTATATACTATTATGTCATTGTTCACCTTTTAAAAAACTAAACAATAATGAAGTGAAGTTAATTTATCTTTGAAAGTTTAATTAAAATTATCACATTGTTGTATTTCGTTAATTTTGACTAGCAAAAATTACAACTTTCAAAAAATTAACATTATAAGAATAACACACAAGAGAAACATGGAACAAAGATCCACAAATTATATAAAATTAGTTGGTCAAAAAATTAAATGTAAAACTTAAAACAAGAAAAAATGCAATAATATTTAGCAGTTTATATGTACGTGCTAGATTCTAGAGGTTTTTCTTAAAAATAATGAAAACCGAAGTTTCAAATAAAAATATAGATTAAGCATGTACTTAAACAAAAATGTAATCATTTTGTGTGGCAAAATAACTCATAATAGGCAGGGCGTGGTGGCTCATGCCTATAATCCCAGCACTTTTTGGGAGGCCGGGGCAAGCGGATCATAAGGTCAGCAGATCGAGACCATCCTGGGTAACACAGTGAAACTCTGTCTCTACTAAAAATATAAAAATAAAAAATTAGCTGGGTGTGGTGGCAGGCGCCTGTAGTCCCAGCTACTCAGGAGGCTGAGGCAGGAGAATGGCGTGAACCCAGGAGGCAGAGCTTGCAGTGAGCCAAGATCGTGCCACTGCACTCCAGCCTCAGTGACAGAGCCAGACGCTGTCTAAAACAAACAAACAAAAAAACTAATAATAAAATTGTGTATAATGAGAACTGAGGAAAATTGTAATACAAATGATAAAAAAGGGTTAATTTCTGCTATACACAGTTTTTTCATACTGTCAAAAGAAAGCAAATAATCTCAAAGTAAAATAGTTAATTTACAGAAAATAGAGTCTAAGTTATACAAACAAATGCAGTTAAAACTCACAAGTCCTTTATGTAGTAATGAAAAATTTTCTTTTAAAAACTTGAAAATAAATATCTAGATATTGCCAAAATGGAAATGTTTTGCAACATAATATGGAATACAATCAGAATAAAACATAAAAACCTTTATTCTTATATTAACAAAAATTAATTATTTAAGAATTCACTCAAGAAGTTAGAAAAATAAAATAAACATTAACTTAAGGACAAAGGAAAGCACTAGTAGAATAGCAGAAATTAATAAATTAGGAAACAGTCAAGATAGAACTTAAGATAATTCAAGAGGAAACTCTCTGAAAAAAATTATAACAATTAAATGTATCGCCAGCCATCTAATCAGGGGTGACAATGTAAACAAACAAATAAAATACAATTTTGGAAATTAAACTGACAATGACTACAGATTTAAAGGGCAATAAATGAATTGGAAGAGAATGAGAGAATGCCCTAATCGACTATATACAAAACATCTTAAAATTTCTGAACTTAGAAGGCACAGGAATTTTTGTGGTGCAATTATTCTGATAGTTAAGGCTAAGAAATTTGATAAAACTCCTTTCTTGTCTACTTCCTCACCAAAAGCTCCTAATCTCACAAAATAAAAAAATAACCAATAAAAGATACCTTCAGCATGAATTTTTATCAAACATTCAAGAAACAGACAAATCCAATTATACTTAAAGTTTCAGAACATATAAAATGAGAAACACCTTTAAAACTTATATAAAGCAAGTATAGCACTATCTATGCACATGCCCTAAAACATGCCAAATATATACGTATATACAATAAGAAAATTCACAAAACAGTTTGATTCATAAGTACTTATGAAGAAATTCACACACACACACACAAAATAGCAAATAGAACTCAGCCAAGAATCAAAAGAAATAAAAGAAGACTTATCCCAGGAATTCCGTGATAGTTTAATGTCATAAAGTTTATTTAAATAATTGAAAGGAGAAAATCATATATATATCAAATAGCTTATGTCATGCTGATATAAATGCCTAAAAAGGCGTTTCAAAAAAATGAATGTATAGCTAAAGATAATAGATTCCTATGTCTATTAGGTCAGCAACACAAAATGATCAGCAATATTGCTAGTATTGGTTAACATTTCCCTGTAAGAATATGTCAATGAAATTTGGTAAAATTATAAAAATGAGATAAAACTTTTTTAGATGTGTAAAATTATTTTCTGGTGATATGTGTCTACACATGATAAAATCTTCACCACACACTGGATCTTTCGGCACCTTGATCTTGGTCTTCCCAGCCTCCAGAATTATAAGAAAGAAATGCTTGTTCTTTAAGTCATTGAGTCTGTGGTAATTTGCCATATCAACCCAAACTGACTGAGATGGAAACTGATATCAAAATATCTAAGAATAAAGTTAATAAGCCATATTTAGGATTTGCTTGAAAGAAATATGAAACTCTCCTAAGAGCTATGAAAGAAAAAAATATCTGAATACGTGATAAAAACAGACTGTTCTTTAAAGAATAACTCAATAGTTTAATATTCTTAAATAGTTTTCAATTTAATGTAATCCCAAATTACAAGCAACTTTCTTTTTTATAAATATAGACCAGCTGTATCTATGTTCTGTATAAAAATTTAACTTGCAAGAATATTCAAGAACATTTTGAAAGAAAACTGATGAGTGATGTCTTTGTGTTGAAGAGGTACTACTCTAGCCTTCCAGCTATTAAGGAGAGAGAGATTTTAATAGTACAAAATGGAAACACGGGAATCTGTACATCTATCTATAAAATTTAACATGTCGTAATTGTAGTGTTTCAAATAAAAGTCATGTTATAATTGATTAGCTGTGTAAATAAAATAAAATTGGACTCTTAATTATGCTAAAATATATTCTATGTGAAACAAACATTATAATAGGGAAGAAAATATACTTCATCAAAAGTAACCATTAGCATAGTTTTAAAAATAAACTTGGAATTAAATCAAAACTTCTAAAATAAGACAATAGCTAGGAGCAATGCATTAAAAGATTGCAGGTAAATTTGACTCATCATTTAAAATTTTCTGCAGGACAGATAATTTATAAGCCACATGTAAAGATAAACAGAAAAACTGTGCATAAATGATGGGAAAAAAGTTAATTTCTTTTTTATAAAAGTGTATTTATAAATTAAGAAGAAAGTGACAAAAGTGACCAAAACATGAGAGAAAAACAGGCAGGGCATGAACAGGCTGTTCACAGCAATAAACAAAACAAAGACAAATGGCTTTTAAACATATGAAAACATACTCAATCATGTGCATAATTAAATGCAAATTAAACATGTAATGAGATGTCATTTTTCACATTCCACATTGGCACAGATCAAAGATGTATAATAATATGGTGTAGGTAAAGATATGAAGAAACAAGCCATTTCATACACTGTTTATGAAAGTGAAAATTGGTGAAAGTTCTTGGAAAGCAATACAGAACTACAAAAATTTAGACACACATACTTACAGGCCAGGAAATTACATTTTTAAAAATGTCACTTACAGACATGTATATAAAGTGCATGTAAGCATCTGTAAATTGCATTTTCTTTGATAAAGACTGGAAAAAATGAATATTCATTAAAAGAAGATTGGCTTAATACTGAGGGGCCTATATGAAAATAATATGCAGTTATTTTAAAAAGTAGAGGCAGGCCAGGCATGGTGACTTACACCTGTAATCCCAGCACTTTGAGAGGCCTATGCTGGTGGATCTCAGGGTCAGGAGATCGAGACCATCATGGCTAACACAGTGAAACTCCGTCTCTACTAAACCAAATACAAAAAATTAGCCGGGCGTGGTGGCGGGCGCTTGTAGTCCCAGCTACTCGGGAGGCTGAGGCAGGAGAATGGCGTGAACCTGGGAGGTGGAGCTTGCAGTGAGCCGATATCACACCACTGCCCTTCAGCCTGGGCGACAGAGTGAGACTCTGTCTCAAAAAAAAAAAAAAAAAAAAAAGTAGAGGCAATAGGTTGATATACACAAAGAAAAATGATCTTCAAGGCATATTTTTTCTGTAAGACAGTAGGTTAGCCAGCTGGAGAAAAGGAACATATCTCTATATATGCTGTATTTATAAAATATACATAGAGTCTGTGTACAAACTAACATACACACATACTTAGATTGCTCGTATAAGCATTACATATGTCCAAGAGAACACATAACAAATGAATCAAATACAGTGGTCGCCTCTAAAAATGAAACTTACAGTGCTAGTGGGTGGTGGTGAGAGGGATATTGACCTTATGCAGTATTCCATTTTGTACTGTTTGATATGTTTTGTCATTTATTAAACCATTTTACAGGTACTTCATTACCATTTCAATAAAGAAATGCAATAAATAAAGAAGAATAATGAACAATTTTGAGCAGAAATTAAAGAACGAAAAACACATTGCAATTTAAGGAATCAATCTCATTGTCCTTTTTAGCTGTAAATATTAAACCTTTCTCTGTAACTTTAAAGAATAGTTTTAAAACTTTTGCTCTTCTATGGAAATATAACATTTTAGAGCAAAGAGATTGTAGACTTGGAAGTACCACACTCAGTGTACAAACCACAGTTCTGTAGAAGTTATGTGAACTCAGAAAAAAAAATTATTTAATTCCCATTTTCACTGCATCCTCTTTGGTTATCTGAATTTTGAAGAAAAATGTATACATGAAATAAAATGAGTTGAATTGTGTAAAGTTCTAGTAGCCTGTGAAATCCTAAAAGAATTTTCATGGTTCTTGGGTATCAAGTGTCTTTGATTCATATTAAAATCTCTTTGCTTTGCAGTTCCCCCCCAACCCCCCCCCCCTTTTTTTTAACTTTTTCCACTGTGATGTTAATAGCACAAATAATATAGTCTTATTCCTGAGGTCAATCAACCCATAAAAGACTTAATTCAGTTTCCTGAAATCGTTGGTCAGTTAGTGTAATCCTAATTGCTTCCTTTCATGGAAATTGGAAAGAGAAGAAGAGGGAAACAAAACCAACCAACCAACAAATATGCCTGAGTAAGCCAATGTTTGTGAGTATAACGTCCTAATTTTTAAAACCAAAAGTGAAAAGATTTTTTTCTTATAAAAGACTCTCTTCTTTAGCCATTTATCATTTTAAACAGTTACTTGTTTTATTTTACTTTGCTAAAAATGCCTAAATTAACCCATTACCTATTGATGCTTCTACTCTTTTAGAAACTGACCACTCAAGAGATATGACTAAATTTTAACAGAAAGGCATGACATTGGAAACGTTGCAAACACATAGTATGGCAGAATTGGACAGTGAAAAATAAGAGCCATGTCTATCTTTTGAAACAAAAACTCTAACTACCAATAGTTGCATCTATACAGATAGGATTGAGGATTAGCAGCTGCATGTGTAAAGAGGTCTTAGGAATTTTAAATGTCAAAAAGTTCTATATGACTGTACATTTTTATATAAATGTGTGAAATGCTGCTATCCCTACAGGTAGCATTGGAAGATATTTTAGCAGGACCCATAGAGATGCTAGGAGCTGAACTAAAACCATGATTACAGTTTTAGTAATCTGAATATTGAGTATTCCCTAATGTATAAAACAGACTGGATATAAATTTAGAAAAATGTTTCAGAGAATATCTTAGGAAGCTAAGGGATGTTTGCACTAAACACATTTATTTATATCCTATAGCGGGCCAAACAGTGGCCTCCACAACTACCCACATCCTAATTCCTGAAATTTGTGAATGTTATGTTACGTGGCAAAAAAGACTTTGTAGCTATAACTTTAAAATGAGGGAATTATACTGGATTATCTGGGTGAGTTCAATCTAACAGGATCACACTTTAAAAACAGAGAATTTTCTCTGCCTGGAGTAAAACTGAGATATTTCAAATGAGAGGCCAGAAAGAAACAACAGATAGGCAAATTAGAAAGATGGCAGGCCTAAGAAGGCTCAAAGATACACAGGTCTATGTGAAAATAGCAATTAGAGGCTTCTAGGGACCAAGTGAATCCTCTACCTGACAGCATCAAAATAGATTACTCCTACAACTGCAAAGAGCTGGGCTCTACCAATGATGCAGGATTTTTCTTCTCAGTCACTTTGCAAGCCAGGGACCTCTGGCTGGCAGTGCCCGGCCTCGGTCCCACTCAGCCATGCTGGCGTGCCCTAACCCACCTGAGTTATAGCCTGTACCTGTGTTAGGTGGTTCCCAAGCTCTTGCACCATGTCCGAGAAGAATGAGGGTACACTGGACTTTGAAGGGTGAGGAGGGTGGGAAAGAATTTTAATTGAGCAATGTTTTCAGTGGAGAGGGGAAGTGGAGGGAGTCCCCCCTAACTGAATGTCGGCAAGTCCCTCATGTGGCTGGATCCAGGGCCTTTTATGGACTTAGAATGGGAGGGTGTGCTGATTGGTTTGTGAGTATGCAAAAGAGGTTAAAGCAAAGACATCACTCAAAGGTGGGCAGTGCAGAAAACCAATTAGGAAAGGGTAGGTGTATGTAAAACAGGTGAAGGTTGGAGATCGATCAGAGAAAAGTGCACCAAATTGCAAGACAAGTTCTTAGTTCTGTCCTAGGATATAACTTGTAGCTTGGCTTTCAGTCTTTAAACTGTCTTTGACTTAAAGGTGGGGTTTCATCAGGGACTTGTCCTTATCTGCCTAAGCATTTGGCTACCTCCTGCCACTCTCACCAACACCCTGAATGACCTAAGATACAGCTTCTAGGCCTCCTCAGAAGAATGTAGATGTCTGACACCTTGATTTTAATCCTGTGAGACCCTAAGTAGCAACCCAAAGAGCCACACTGTGCCCAGACTTCTGACCCAGGGATACTGTGAAATAATCGATATGAGTGATTTTAAGTGGCTAATACGGCAGTTACTTATAGCAGTAATAGAAAATTAACACAAATCTCTTTTAACAGATTCTCTCATCCCTGGAGTTTCTAAGTAATACCATCTGAAAACAAGGAACTAGCTAAATGTTTATGAAAAATACAGAAAATAGGGAGGATAGGCGTAAAATGATTAGTGAGGCAAATACACATGATGGAAATCTCTCATCCTCATTCTCTCCACACCCATAGTATTTCATACATTTTAATTGACTCAGATATTACTGAGGAGCCTGGTAGAAATTCAAATTTCTAGACCGCATACACAAAGTTTTACATTCAGGGCATCGCATTTTTGTTTTTGATATTGTTCTTTGTTCGTTTGGTTCTTTCCTAATCTGGATTCAGATTGCTCTCAAACCACATTTTGAGAAATGTTCATCTGAATGTCAATTTCCTTGTGAATGTCAATGTTTCCCAATTTCCAAGTATCCATTTATTTCATTTATCATGTCTGTCTGTCTGTATGTATGTGTCTATTCATTATTTAGTAACTCTAATTCAAAGCATTGTGTTGGGATATAGAATAATAAATGATGATACAGTCATTGTGTTTGAGAAGCTTTTATCTTAGTAAAGAACCGGAAATGTACATTTAAAAGCATGAAAAGGGAGATGTCAGCATGAAAAGGTACAAAAACATTATTACAAGTATTTAGTAGGAGATCAGCTGCAAAAAACATCACAGGTGAAAAGAAGTTGAATTGAAATTGGCATTTAAGAATGGTTCAAAGTATACCAGGTATAGACAGAGAACCACAGCCATTCCAGGAGGAATGGCACAAACAAAAGCCCAGAGGCAGAAGGAGACCTCTTTGTGTTCTGTTTGTGTTCTCTCTCTAGCTCTGTAGGGATGATCGCCTGGTGGGCCTTCCCTGGAGCAGTCTGGCATATGGGAAAGAGAGTTGTACTTGCTGTGTGGAATTCTCGTTTCAAGTACCTGCTCAGACACAAAGTTGTTTAGCCTCTTTCTGGTCAGTGTCTCCTCATTACTAACTCTGGGGTAGCTTCCTATTTCTAAAATTATTCAGTGTTGTTGATCCACCTAACATTCATGTTTGTTTTGTTTTTAATTAGTGAGACCAAGATCATGATACTGATTTGAAAGATAGAACAGAACGCCTTTGGAAAAGAGGGAGGTGAAGAAACATGACCTAATTCTTTATTTTTTATTTATTTGTTTTTTTGAGACAGAGTCTTGCTCTTGTCGCCCAGGCTGGAGTGCAGCTGTGTGATCTTGGCTCGCTGCAAGCTCCGCCTCCCGGGTTCACGCCATTCTCCTTCCTCAGCCTCTGAGTAGCTGGGACTACAGTCACCCACCACCACGCCCGATTAATTTTGTTTTCATATTTTTAGTAGAGATGGGATTTCACCATGTTAGCCAGGATGGTCTCGATCTCCTGACCTCGTGATCCATCCGCCTCGGCCTCCCAAAGTGCTGGGATAACAGGTGTGAGCCACCGTGCCCAGCCCAATAATTTTTAAAAATATTTTGGATTTTAGACATTTGCCTTAAGTTTGACATAGTCTGCTGCTGTCATAATCTTCAACTTAAATTTTAAGCTGTTCGTTTGTATACCTTTAAAAATATTTTAAACATTATATACCTCCTTGTTTTTGCTTATGATTTGCACCGATTTCTATTCACAGATATGTAATAGTGTTTGACATCTTGATTCTTTTTGTTTGCTTGTTTTCTATTTTGAAGGATGATTCACCACCCAACCAACTAAGCAACAAGTATTTTTTGCACTTTTCATATGCAAAGGATATACTGTTACTGCTAATTAGGCGGATATACAGGGAGTGTTTAGTCTACAAATTTACTTGGATTAGTCCTGCCTTTTGGAAATATAAAATTGTTATTATTTATAGGTATTACTTTTTTCTGAGTGTGTTTCCTTTATCCTGAGTCAATTAAAATAATATAAAATTGACAGTCAATTTAGATTACATAAATAATATAAAATTATCTTCCAATGATTTACAGCATATAGATGCCTTACAAGAAGGTTTAGAAGACAATAGGGAGATCTGACTTTTGGGAGAAGCTCTGTATCTTCTTCCTTATGCATTCTGGGTCTCTTGAGAAGAAAGTTGTCTGGAAAGAGCATGAAGTTGTTAGAAATTCTGAATTAACTTTGCCCTGCTGTCATTATATAGGAGTGTGAAACCTCTTCCTGTTTCAGGGAGAACATACTATTTAACCAGTGTTATGAAAATAATTCTGGGTTCAAGGGAAATGTATTCACATTTTAAGTTGATCTGTTTAGAATTAAGAACAAGAGATACCACTTCTAACATTGTTTCCTGAAAAGAATACATCCAAATTCAAAAATTCAGTATGATACATGGCATGATGAGATGTCTAGAAATAGAATTGGGGATCATTACAAATGAATCAAGTTCACATATCAGGCATTTCTAACAGATAACAGAGTGTTTCAAGTACCTTTCTCAAAGCTGATGACAAATATAGACACTATGGTCACTAAAAGTGATGATATACATTAAACCTGACAAACGAGGTGGAAAGGAAAATGGAATTTACATTGATATTTTATAAATAACATATTTTGGTGAACCAGATTCTGTATGTCTTTACATTTGAGTTGAAGGAAAGAGTTTGCTGATTTATTTCAATGTCTACCCCCTCAGATCTGCTTAAAAAGCAAGTGACAAAACTACACACTGGCAAAATATCCTTCAGTGGCAAAATATCTAAACGAACCAGTAACAGAAGATTCTTATTTTTTTTTCCTTTCTCCTACCCTATTAAGTCGTCAAAAGTGGTTGATGCAACAACCAAAATAAAAATGAAAAATCTTTGTATGAAAGTTTATAACTTGAGTTTTCACATATGATATTATGGCTTATCAAAAGAACTCTGGACCAGGCACGGTGGCTCATGCCTGTAATCCCAGCACTTTGGGAGGCCAACGCAGGCAGATCAAGAGGTCAGGAGATCGAGACCATCCTGACCAACACGATGAAATGAAACCCTGTCTCTACTAAAAATACAAAAATTAACTGGGCATGGTGGTGCGTGCCTGTAATCCCAGCTACTCCGGAGGCTGAGGCAGGAGAATTGCTTGAACCCAGGAGGCGGAGGTTGCAGTGAGCCAAGATGGTGCCACTGCACTCCAGCCTGGTAACAGAGCGAGACTCCATCTCAAAAAAAAAAAAAAAAAAAAAAAACTCTGTAAAGCAATCCAGGGATTATGATTATTCTCCTGAATAAATAAATAGAACTCTGAAGATACGTACATAGAATTATTATGTTACATAATTTGATTGTGATTAGAGGTTAGTAATGAGTAGAGTCAGAATTCACTTTAAGCTTTATGAGACAATTACGTTCTGTTTTATCTTAAAAAATGAAATTTCTGAAAATCTCTGTATTAAATAGTTTAGGAACATACATTGCTGTTTTCATCTGAGCCTTATTAAGATTAATCAAGTATTATTTTATCAAGTCCTTGTTCTGGGAAATAGTTTGTCTCATGAATTAACTCTGAATACTTATATGAAAAAAGGACAGCTTCTTTATACTTTTTGTAATAATATATCAGTTGCCTCTGAGGTTTGTAAAATTAGAATACATAGTACTCCCAATATGTCGAGACTCTATGTAGCAAGGAAAGGCAGCATCTATACTTTCCTGAAGTGTTTATTCTTCAATCTCCAAATGTTTGCCAATTTGAATTGTCAAAGAGGAAAAAGGAATAATTTGTTTTTTATTTGCATACCTTATGTGTTCTGCACTAACAGGCATTTTTGTTGTTGTTGTTGTTGTTGTTATTGCTAATGGATGACTGGAGGGGTGACGTTTCCTGAGAGGGGAAAAATGTGCCAGTAAGAAAATACAGGTTCAAATTTTCTGACTCTATTTTGTGAAGATTAGTCTGTCTCTTGCCTCTTCTCTGGGTTAACTTCAATTCTTTAAGTCTGTGCCATTCTTTAAATGAGGATTTAATTTCTTTATATCCAATTCCAGAAATATAGCAGCTCAGCAAACTGCTAGAAGATACAAAGCATGGTCGTCTTCAGCTCATGTGAATGGTGGCTTGACTCAGGCCATGACAGGTGTGACCTTGGTGATCTTTCAGCAAGCCTCTGGAGGACAGTTTGCATGGTTCCTTCAAGGGTTTAGTTGGCAGAAGCAACTGCTTGCATTCAAAATAGCATGTCCTATTAATTGGATATTACCCAAAGGGATTCTTTATTAAGGAAAAAGTGCTATTCCTCTGAATGTTAAGTTGTTGGTTGTAAGCCATATTTGCATAAAGCGGGCTGGCACTAGGAAATTGCTAATGGAGGCTTTATATGCTGTCCTCTCTAAATGTTTTCTATATTCTCTTCCTCACTTAGAAACCATGTTCTCGGCCAGGTGCGGTGGCTCATGCCTGTAATCCCAGCACTTTGGGAGGCTGAGGCAGGTGGATCATTTGAAGTTAGGAGTTCAGACCAGCCTGGCCAACATGGTGAAATCCCGTCTCTACCAAAAATATAAAAACAATTAGCCAGGCGGTAGTGACCTGCACCTGTAATCCCAGCTACTTGGGAGGCTGAGGCAGGAGAATCGCTTGAACCTGAGAGCTGTAGGTTGCAGTGAGCCGAGATTGCCCCATTGCACACCAATCTGTGTGACAGAATGAGACCCTGTTTCAAAAAAAAAAAAAAAAAATAAGTCCTCTCCAATTAAACCAATTAAAGAAGTGCGCAAAACATAGACCAAAGACAAATTGTCTGTTTCAGGTGGCACACAGCTTGTTCAGACCTTATTATTGGGAAAGAAAACCCCAGGAGAAAAACAGAACGAGGGGTGAACTCCTCAGTAATCTTATCATGCACCTTCTGCCACACAGTCATTAGAACACTAGATTTTTTTGAAGCTAAGCACGTAGATTGCTACTCACTGATGAATATTGGGTGGTGAATGGGAATTGTTGCAGTCTCAGACGGAGGTGGCTTAAACAATGAAAAATCTAGTAGGCTAAACTGTTGCAGAAAAACCAAAGGGTAAGTGGATTCAGCCACATGATCATTTGTATCTCTCTCACTTTATGGTCTTAGAGGTTTGGAAATTATTTCTCTGAGCATTCATGTGTTGAGACTGCTGAATTATCCAGAGAAGACGAACCCCTGAAGTTAAAAATGGCTGTGAGATGTCTTCTACAATATTTAGGACAAATGTGTGTTTAGAATGCTGATTATAAAATGATTGTGGCATTTTCTTCATCTGTAAAAGCTCCTCGTAGTACCAGATAAAATCATCTGATGGGGAATTTGCCTGTATGCTCTAACTTTTTGTTTTCCTTCATTTCCCATAACTCTGAGTTTGTTTGAAAGTAGGAAATAAAAATGATAATTTATGTGACTTAAGAGCTTCCCTAATTTGCTGGTCACCTCAGTGGTTCCATCTCACTGATCTCTTTCTTTTCTTCTTTCTCAACTGAAGAAGAAAATTTAAATGATATTAGTTACATAAAATTATAGAAATATGCTGATATAGTTTGGATACATATCCCCCTTCAAATCTCAAATTGAAATTTGATACCCAATGTTGGAGGAGAGGTCTAATGGAACGTCTTCAGGTCATGTGGGTGGATCCCTCACGAATGGCTTGGTGCCTTCTCTGTAGTAATGAGTTCTCAATCTATTAGTTCACAAGAGAGCTGATTGTTCAAAAGAACATGGCACTCCTTACCCCTTCTCTCTTCCTTCCTTCTTCTCATGCCTGTTCCTCTTGCCTTCATCCATGAGTGGAAACTCCCTAAAGCTCTGACCAGAAGCAGATGCTGGTTCCATGCTTCTTATACTTAGTGCAGAGCCATGAGACCAAATAAACCTCTTTTCTTTGTAAATTACCCAGTCTCAGGTATGCCTTTAAAGCAGTTCAAATAGATAAGACTTATACATACACACCAATTATATATGAACATATGCATATACACATAATCCTGACCTGATACAAAGCATTTGTGTTGCTAACCCCTAACTGAACTCAGATTGCATTAGTTGTCCATTGGTGTAAAGTATACCAGACATGATATTCAAATAGTTAATAATTGCTACAGCAGAGCAAGCACAATGTACAAACAATCAACAGTATGGCTTCCCTCATGTGTACTAGGTCTGACCACCATCACAAGATATAACAAAGAAACAATTAAATTTAAGTAATTTTTAAACAACCATAATTATAAGAAATTAATATTTGTCTAATGTCAGTAAAAGTTTTATTACTATCAGATTAAGTATAAATAGCAAAACATAAATGATCCCTAGTTGTGTACAGGTACCAGAGGCGATAAAGGAAGTATGTGTGGCAAAGGAGGGTTAGACTGCAATTGAAGAACCTGAATTCTAGTACCTCCTCTGTTCGTACTTGCCAGGGGAATACTAGCATGTAATTTACTCCCTGTGAATTTGATTTTCTTATTGAAATTGAAATGGTGCAAATGTAAATGTGATAGCACCTTAGATATGAATCTCTCTTGTTCACCACCTGAGAAGCCTTCTGCATAAAGGGGGAAAAAAGCAAACTACCCTTTTGTTGAAGCAATAAGACATAGCAAGTTCAACAGGGCCAACGTAAGACAAACAACATGTTAATGATCAGTGTCATACAGGGAGCTTTGGTGCAGAGCACATCATACAGGAAATGGTAGGCATTATTACAGTAGCTCACTGAGGGACCAATCAGCAGCAGATCCCAGAAAGACCCTACAAGAATGTCTTCTCAAAGATCAATTATCCATCCCGAATTGCACATGCTGGAGAACTGAGTTGTAACAGAGTGGATTAGGCAAAGTCCTCACCCAGGAACGATAGAGCATGAAGACATGTAAATTATGTTTTTGGTAGGGTCCCAGTGAAGGAAGTTGGGTAAGGGTGGGACCTAGGTAGCAGATCTCAGGGGCTGTAGCAAAATTACATGTCTTAAGCACACATTATTTACTTACCTTGGAGCCAAACAAAGATTGGCTACAATAGTCAATGGTGTTAGTAATCATGGTGGCAAAAGGTAGGAACAGAAGCCATCCTGAACCTCATTGTCATCAGAAAGACAAAAAGAAAACCCATAAAGGCACTATATTTTAATAGAATATTTGGTCATCCAGGCAAGAGAAAAGATAGTCTTTGAGTTAGGAAGCCTGGAGGGCAATCTTGGATGCCATTGTATGCCACCACCCTAAAATAAAAATAAAAATAAAAATAAAAATAGACCAACTCGTGCACCTGGTTCTGAAAAGCCCAACTCTTGAGTGGTAAGTCATTAAAAGGGATCCGGCACAACAATACTATTAACAACATTGTGGTGAAGGGTCATTAAACATATTTACTTAACAGTAAATATGTTGTTGAAGATTAAAACAATATTTTAACAAATTTTGCATGCGGACAAAAATATAAGAATTGAGGGAATAGGGCTGAGAATAAGGGAAGAATATGTGAACCAGCAAAATGGTGAATTAGCAAAATTCAGGAAAAAAATGAAGAAAAACAATTTTAGAATTTAAGATGAAATTGAGTGAAGCACAAGAGAAGATACCGTGTGGAAACAGTAAGAAATATGAAGGATATAAATGAAGAATTATATGAAAATACCCCACCACCACACACACACAGATAATCAAGGAGTTGAGAAAGTGGTAGCGTGAAAATGATAGATTTAGAAGATACCCAAAGGAGAATGTTTCACAGCAGTGGAACAGAATAAATATTTTAAAATATAACAAGCGGCCTTGAATCTACATGTTGAAAGTTATGTAGTGTGCCAGGAAAAATGAAATATAATGGTCAATGTTGAGATACAACCTAGTAAAGTTACTGAAATTTAAAAAGAAAAAAATAAATAGTTTGGCAGCAAAGCAAAAAAACCCAAGTTACTTGTAAGGAAAAACATAAAATAAAATGAACATTTCCTCAGGCTACTCTACTCCATTATTCAACTCCAGAAGACACTGGGCTTAAAATGTTCTTAAGAAGATAAAAGTTGAGCCAAAGATTTTATATCCAGCCAAGATCTTTCAGTTATAAAAGCTACAGACAAATAGTTTTTCCCAAAAATCTCTTGAGGAATCTAATAGAGAATGAATACAGCCTGCCAAGAGTTGGTGGTTGAAAATTTAGCCAAAGCCTCAATAACAAGCATCAAATACATTCAACTATAAAACTAAGTTCTAAAGAAAAACATAGACCAGAGTGGCAAAATATGGTCTAAACATAATTAAAGAACTAAAAAGTACTAGAAAGGGATGAGAGGAAAACTTGAGAACTTACATATTGCTCCATGGAATCAAACATTATAACATAAACCTGACAAATGAATTGATAGAAGTATAAATATATTTAACTGTACAAGATTAAACAGTAAGAAAGAGTATACCATAGACTAATTCTGTCAGTAGAAGACAGGTATGGGATACGGGAGAAAAAGGAAATAATTTTGTTATTTTTTCATAGTAGAAAACACGTACTCTATACACAAACACAGAACTAAAGGTATTTTATGAAGTCATTATATAATCTCTAGAACAATAATTGAAATTTTGTAAATATTAGAAAAAATGGCAAACGGAGAAAACAGACGATAGAGGAATTATATTGATTTTCAGATTTTATTACAAAGCAAAATCTAAACCTATAAAAGAATAAAAATGATTCACTCAAAACAATGTCATTTAAATTTTAAAAACACAAGATTGAGTAAAATTATTCCAAGTACATGCGTTCAGCTAAAAACAATAAAACAAACAAATAACTGTAATTTATAATATACAATGAAGATAACAATTACGAAAAAATCTATATATCACATAGCCTGGCTGTAATTTGGTTACACAAAAAATGCAGGAGACAGAGGAAAAAAATTTTTTAATGAGGCTTTAGTAAATCTCTAAATTCAGAATAAATTGATACCTATTAAGCCCAAATATATAAAATATTAACAACATACTCTACAAAGCATCTGATTAATCTATATCAACTTCAATATTCTAAAATCAGGACTGTGCTTTCTTTAAAATTTCTTAGGTTATAATATAATATTTAATATATAATTTATATACGTGTATAGTGTATTAGGGTTTTCCAGAGAAAAACAGAACTAGTAGAGTATGTGTACACACACACACACATACACACACATACATTGAGAAAGAGACAGAGATAGAGGTAGAATTTATTTTAAGAAATTGGCTGGTACAGTTTTTGAGACTGGCAAGTCCAAAGTCTGCAGGGTAGGCAGGCAGGTTGGAAACCCGGGAAAAGACAAGTATAGTAGCTTGAGTCAGAGAGCAGTCTGAGGCAGAATTCCCTCTAGGTAGGAAGACATTAGTTTGTTTTAAGGCTTTCAAGAGATTGAATGAGACCCACCCATTTTATTGAGGATAATTATCTTTAGTCACTCTAATGATTTAAATTTTAATTTCTAAAAAGAAAACTTCCACAGCAACATCAGAGTAGTGTTTGCCAAACTATCTGGGTACAATGGCCTAGCCAAGTTGACACATAAGATTAATCATCACAGCTATTCATATGCCAGTGTGTTCATATAGATATATGTGCATGGTCATATAGATACATGTGTGTATTAGAAGAATGACATGTTTTTTGTGCTGCAGATTTTGATAAGATTGCTCATTGATTGATTGTATTAGTCCATCTTCATATTGCTGTAAAGAACTGCCCAAGACTGGGTAATTTATAAAGGAAAGGGGTTTAATTGACTTATAGGTAAGCATGGCTGGGGAGGCCTCAGGAAAGTTACCTTCTTCGGAAGGCACAGGGGAAGCAAGGCACCTTCTTCACAAGGCGGCAGGAAGGAGAAGTGAAAGCAGGAGGAACTACCACACACTTGGAAAACCATCAGATCTTGTGAGAACTCCCTCACTATCATGAGAGAACAGCATGGGAGAAACTGCCCCCGTGATCCAATTACCTCCACCTGATCACGCCCTTGACTTGTGGGGATTCTGAGGATTACAGTTTGAGTTGAGATTTGGGTGAGGAAACAGAGCCAAACAGTATCAATGATGTTACACTATTCCATCAAGAAAGATACTACAAAATATGTCGACATGCCTTTATACCTCGTTGTTGTTAGACTCGATGACATCATTGCCTATTGTCAGTATATTTGCCCTCTTTCTTGCTTTTAGTATGGGAGTCAAGGCACAACCAGATTTTACAGGCGTCTATGGCTACTCACTCAGAAGACTACATTTCCCAGATTCCCTTATAGCTGCCAATCTTTAGGGGACTAAATTTTGCCAAGAATACAATGATGTATGCACCTTCAAATCTGCATCTTTTTTTTTTTTTTTCTTTTTTTGAGATGGAGTTCTGCTCTGTCACTCATGCTGAAGTGCAGTGGCATGTTCTTGGCTCACTGCAACCTCTGCCTCCCGGGTTCAAACAAGTCTCATGCCTTAGCCTCCCGAGTATCTGAGACTACAGGCACGTGCCACCACGCCCAGCTAATTTTTGTATTTTTAGTAGAGATAGGTTTTCGCTATGTTGGCCAGGCTGGTCTCTGGCTCCTGACCTCAGGTGATCCATCCCAGTTGGCCTCCCAAAGTGCTGGGATTACAGGCATGAGCCGCCTCGCCCAGCCAAAACCTGCATTTTTAAAAAGCAATCTTTTCTCATGCTCCTTCCTCTTTCCTCAGGCTGAATGCCAGAGGTGGTAGTGATCCAGCTTTGACTATCTAGAGAGAGAAATTACACATGGAGGCACCAGAGGAAGAAAATTAAAACAACCTAGGTTTCTGAATCTTATGGAACATAACTGTCTATTAAGAACAGTACTTTCTGTTCTTATGAACACAATTGTCTGAGTTATTAACCAGACTCTTGTGTAAGATATGAATAAACTTCTCTCTTATCCAAGCTGTATTTAGGGCATTGTTATTACAGTAGCATAGTCGTTATTCAAACAATGTGCAATATTTTTTTACCAGAATTTTCATATTATGAGTAAGGTAGTGATGCATATATGTGCATAGTTTTTATTCTGTATTTTGAATTTTTAGAACCTTTATTTTTAAATCACTTTATGACAAGATTGTACCAATTTATTTTGACATGTCCTGTGCCTGACAATAGTACTATCATTAAAACCTAAATTTTTGAACTCCTTTGTGACCGAAGAGAGAGAAAAAAACATCATCTCGTTGTGTACAGTAAGAGTCTTCACAAACTCTATTCACTCCACTCCTTTACCAATGTCTCTATTAAATCTTATAACTACTTTTATATAGGAAATATTACTGAAGTTGAAATGACTATGAGAAAAACTGTGCTTTGTTTTCCTTTGGAGGTTAAAGAAAAGTAATTATTTTAATTATATGATACTTTTCATCTTTAACTTGACTTTCAATAATTAAGCTTCTAATTATGTTAATTTAAAAGACTACTTTAAGATTAATTATATTGGGAAGAGGGAATATTACGAGAATTTTCTTTTGAATTTTGCTTTGACTTCAAATGTTACTTAGTATCCACTCTGTTCAAATTGCCCTCTCATGCGCTGCTCTGATTACATCCTGTTCATTCAGCTTCGAGATGAAGGGACACAGAAAGCCCATTTGGAGCTTTTATCTTTAGACTATACACTCACCCCCTTCACCTTTTGTTGCTTTGACAGTCAATTGGACAATCACTTATGGTGAAAATGCCCTGCTGATAAAATAGAATTTAACCCTATTTTTACTTTGTTTACATGAATATCTTTCATAAGTTTTCAGGAACAAAGATTTTTGAGAGCCCTCCCCCACCAATTTAACAGTGACTCAAGACGTAAAGACAAATCCAGACTATGCTCTGATAACAGCACCTTTTAGCTGACTGCTTGGGGAACTTCAGACCCACTTTCCCTTGGCCTGTGTTGCTCTCTTGAGGAGCACAGCAGGTTCCCAGCCATTTGCTCAGGCCCAAACTGTCATGACAGAGGCAATTAATGTGGTAATGAGAGTTTGGCGTCCAAAATGTTTTTTCCTGCAGGGCTTGTCACATATTTCAGAGAACACTGGGAGCAGACAAAAATCTGCTTTTTCTCTTCGCATCCACAAATAGTTGAACCTTGGAAGTCTAATACATTAGAGTCATACCAGGGAAACAGATTGACGAAACGAGAATGGAGGGCAATGCTTACAGTTTCAATGATGACAACTGGTTGATGAAAGTTGCAGCGATACTGAGAAATTAGGTAAAACAACAACAACAACAACAACAACAACAACAACAATATAAACGTTTACTCTTACAACCTAATGTCTCTTTAATGCAGAGTAACTCCAAGTTTCCTATGGGAGACTGACCTTTCTCCTGAGTTTGAGAGGGTCTCACCTTTTCTGTATATATAAAATTCCGTAGTCTTATTAGGGAAGAGTGCAGGACCTTGAGAATGGATCTACAGCAAGCTTAAATTTCTGCCACAAACTAACAATTTTGCAAGCCTATAATGACTCCGTAATTGGACTCAATTTGGAGACAGAGAAGTGTTTAATTTAAATTATGAAGTGAGAAAAGCTATGAAAAGTTCTTTCACATGAAATTTCCTGAAGCAAAACTGCAGAATAAGTATCACCTTTTAATGTAGTCTCATTGAAGTGTTTAATAATTGTTCTGTGAAACAAATAGAACAAATTCATCAATGTGCTACATCATTTAATTAATAAATTAACTAAATACTAGCAATGAAATTCAGAATAAATTGATAATGGTTTGAGGGGTGACTGGGCTTGCTTGTTCAGGTTATTTTCGTCCCAGTTTTGCCTTTGGGAAATTTTGTAATGGAGTCTAAAGTGTCCATGTCAAGTCTAATATTCTAAGATTATGTGACGTAGATGATTTAACTCAGTCTCTCAGAGTGGATAATCTTTGGAAGGTTCTTTCCATTATGTGTGAACCTTGTGACATCTGGGATATCCACATGTGCATTTGTGGAGCACTTTGAGGAGAGTGTGCTTCATAACTGCTATGTGATGTCTATGAAGATGGCAACTATGTTGCCAATGTTCCTAAAACCCTTTTACTCGCTCTGCAGTCTAAGAAACAGCATAATGTGGCTGTCTAATGCCTCTGTCTGTGATATGTGACCACAGAGACTAAACTGTGTTCTCTTGCATAAAAGACAGCCTAACTTTATGCACACCCGTGGCCTCGACGATAGTCTTCCATCTTTTACTCTCCATACCTCTTAAATACAGACCTCTAAGTCATTCAATAGCATGGTTTAAATGTAAATATTCTTACTCTGTTCATGAAAAGAAAAATTAACTACTGAGATGTTGAGAGGAAGAGATGTAAACGGCAGAAAAACAGAATGAGATAAACTAGTAATGGCGTTCTGATAATCAACTGCTGCCTTAAAAGCTGTTCCCAAATAGTGGATTGAAACAATAGCATTGTGCTCAGGATCTCTAATATAGTGACAGTCAGACATTACTGAGGCTGGCATCATCAAGTAGCTGGGAGTGGGTACTGCTATATACTGCAGTCATCAAACAGCTGGAATATGGAACAGCTGTACTTCTTGGTCATCTCTCTGGCTCTGTGTAGTTTCTACAGCAAAGTAGCTACATGGCTATGCAGAGTGCCAAATGTATGTGTTCCACCAGAGAGAAAGACAAGGGAATTCTATGGGCAATGCAGGCACATTGACACATCGACAGCTAAAATGTTGACAGCTGCAACATTTTATTTGTTAGAAAGGAAATTATTAACGTAGCCCATATTGAATGAGAGGAGGATTAAATTCTACCTTTTGATAGGGGAAGTGTCAAAAAATTAGTTGATATGCTTAAAACTGTCACAAATAGGTCAGGCGCCTGTAATCCCAGGCAATCCGCCAAGATCAGCCCATCACTGGAGCCAGGAGTTCAGGACAAGTGGGAGCAACATGGTGAAACCCCATATTTACAAAAAAAAAAAAAAAATAGAAAAATTAGCAGGGCATGATGGCACAAACCTGTAGTCCTAGCTACTCAGGAGGCTGAAGTGGGAGGATCATCTGAGCTGGAGACATTAGTGCTGCTGTGAGCAGTGATCCTACCACTGCAATCCAGCCTGTCTTCCCCACCAAAAAACCTTACCACGGATATAAATGTTATTGATTTTCTATAATTTCTAATATTAAAAATTACAATAGAAACGTTAATAACAGTATCTAAAATTTATCAGGTGCTTAATATTTGCCAGGCATGTATTAAGGATATTATCTGTAGTATATCTTCTGAAATAGTTAAATCTATCATCCCCAGTTTAAAGATGAAGATTGAAAATTGAGAAGTTTTCATTGTGTGTTTATGATCCTACTGTAGCTAACAGGAGTTAGACATGATATCTACCAGGATCTTTATATGGTAAAGGACTCTCCTCAGCATTGCACTCTATCTACTACGTCAATTTACATGTCCTTGTAATTCAATATTCTACATGGTACTGATGCATGGGGGCAGGCATCCTATATGATTTTACTTGGGTTTTTGTTAGATCATTTTATGTCTTGCTAACTGACAAAACAAATACGTTAAGTAAAAGTGCTGTTACAGATATAAGAGATGTGTCACTCCTGTTCATGAATTCATTACACGCTCTCAGAGAAAGCATTGGATAGTAGAAGAAATTAACTTGTAAAACCGCTGTTAATTTATGTTGACACAAAGCAAAACTGAAAATAAGGAGGTATTTGTAGCTGATAGGTAACAGTTGGAAAAACTGCTGAGTGGTTCTCTCTTAATGGGAACATTCTGAAGTATTGTATGACAGATGACAGTATTGTCCAGTATTATTCCCTCTTCTTCAGCAGGAGTTATTAAAAGAGTCTGTGAGCCAAGTTGCTTTAAACATCAATAACATTCATGTAAACAACCACCACAGTATAACCAAATGCATCACTATGGGGAAGCATGACAACCAATTCAAAGTGCACCACTTATTAAAACTCGTCATTTAATATACTCCTCATAATAATATGAGAATCGAATGATACCAAATACCAGTCCTAGAGGTTTGAACTCGTGTGTATGTGTATGATAGTTGCATGCCATTTTAATGACTTATGCGCTAATAAGGAAGATCAGTCATTGTACTTAAGCAATTCTTATGTATTCTTAACCATTTTACTGTTTTGCAATATTTTATCTGCAGTCTATTTGGAAATTAAACAAAAGTTTGTAAATCTAGTAATGAAGAAATATTCACAATCAATTTTATACATACTTAAAGGATCTGAGAAGATGAATCTTTTGAAAACCGTGCACATTTTAGTCTAATTTTTATTAACTACTTTATATTTCCCTAATATTCCAGTCTTTAAGAATGATCACATTCACTCTTAGATATGAAATGTACCTGCACCTCCACTCATTGATATTTAAAGATAGAGTGTTAAGATTTGGTTATTAAAACATGCATTTTGAAAAAGCAGTTTGACTGCTGGCATGAATGAGGGATTTTCAGTTAAGAATTCAATATATAAAATCAGTTTATTCTACTAAGCACGTAGGATACTTAGGGCAAGTCTCTAAATTACTTAGTGGTTCAATTTCACATTTAAAGATCAGAATATTAGGGATTGTATTTCAAATGTGCTTTTCCCTTAAATGGCTTATACATGATATGCATGATTATCTTTGAATCATGGAGGAGGAAGGAACATCATGACTCTATAAATTGGGAAATGAGACATACTCAGGGCAGCTTATCACATAGCTTGTTAATGAAAAATTTCTCCCATGCCATATTCTCAGCCCAAGTAAAATATGTCAGTTGAGTTTCAGTCTGGATTTATTTTCATTAAATCATTTCCATCAAGGAAAATAAGCACAAAAGCAAGAATCGTCCCTTAGGTAATCAATATTGGCCCTTTTACTGTATCAGGTATTCCAAGATGAAAAAGATTGATATATTTTTTGGCCAATGAATATCACCAGTTCTAGCAGGAGTGACATGTAAGCCTTTTTTTTTTTTTTTTTTTTTTTTTTTTTTTACATGCATCCTTCTTCTACATCAAAACAGATTTAAGATAAAAAGAAAAAAACTCTGACTTTCAGTAAAGGCAGACCGACAATTAGACTACCAAGTTCTACAGTCACATAGAAGAAATGCCTAAAAATCTTTATTCTTGGGAACTCCATCATAACCATTTTTAAACATTCTAAAACTATATAAGATTCTTTAAATGCTAAGGGTGCATATGTTATCTCATACTTCTTGTTTCCAGCCAATCCCTGTGCACTGACATGGCTTGTTTCATAAACTTCACTTTTTGCAAATCTTCCATTCCAAAATTGTCCATAAATTCAGTGGTCTTACTCATTCTAACAGAGGTATGTCTTGCATCTAATGTTCAGTTGTCTCTCTCTTCAGTTTTACTTCTGTGGTCTAAACAACCATTATTTTTCTCCTCAAGAAGCATCCTAAATTGCTTCCCTTAGGTCCCTTTTGTCTGTTCAACAAAACGCACCTGGAGTGATAGTTACAAAACATAAAATACAGATCATGCATTTCCCCTGCTAAAAACTATTCCATGACTTTCCATTACACATACAAGAAAATTCAAAACCCTTAGCAAGGGCACAAGACTATACACTATGACCCTTGCCTGCCTCTTTCACTTACTCCCTTACCACTCTCTGCTGATGCCCCGTGAATCAACAACACTGACCACTCTTCTGTTCTTCTAATGCCCCACTATTAATTATGCCTTTATAACTTTTGAATTTAATGTTCATTCTTCCTGAAATGCTAGGCCTCAGACATCAAGTGTGGCACCTTTACATCATTCAATACAAGGTATCTTAACTTTCATTTCCATCATCCCAGTGATTTTTTTCACTATATCTACTAATTGTAGTATATGTTGACACTAATAATTAAGGAAATTATTTTTTCTTCTCATTTATTCTCTTACCTTTTAAAATCTTCATTACTTCTGCCTCTTATCATTAGAACATAAGCTTCTGAGAGCCAGTTTTCTGGATTACTAGAATCTGGAAAAGTGTCAAGCACAGCAGCCTCTTGATAAATGTTTGATGAATGAATATATATTTAATTTATAAATAAATGTCAGGCACAGAGCACATGATAAAAATCTGTCCCTCTGCTGTTGCTGTTCCTTCATGCTGTCTCTTAGTGTCACTGGAGAAGACCAGAAAGGTAAACCAAGGTAATTATGACTAAGGCAAATGGCCAAAAATACCAGCAAACCTTGCAAAGGGAGAGCAAGGCATATATGGGCTGTTGACATTGTAGTTGAAACAGTCTTCTCGCTACTCATTGAAGATGCTGAAAGGTCTTCTGGTACCAGACCATATCACTGAAAGGTTGGATTTGTACTGTGCGGGTGTACATTAGCCAGTTTTCACTGTGCATCTTTTTTTTAATTTCATTTTTTATTTCAATAAGCTTGGGAAAACCGGTGGTATTTGGTTACGTGAATAAGTTCTGTTGTGGTGACTTCTGATATTTTGGTGCATCCACCACCCAAGCAGTGTACACTGTGCCAAATGTGTAGTCTTTTATCCCTCACCCATCTGCCACCCTTTCCCCTGAATCCCCTAAGTCAATTGTATCATTCTTATATGCCTCCTGTCTCTGTGGTGAAACAGAGCTTCACCACAATGGTCTACTTTGACAGGCTCTCTGAAGCATAATGTTGTTCCACTTTATTCATACTTCAAGCATTTCCTATGCTTGAATGAACATATTATTTAAAAGGAAGCATTTGATTCTTCTGCTGCGTTTTTATAATGGATGTGGCTGACTTCAGAACCCCTCTCTCCCATTCCTGCTTCTCCAGCAAACAATATCCTCACCATTTGACTTTCTGGCTTAACTTTTATTATGTTCTGTTAATATAAATATTGGCCTAAGCCCTTAGAAACAACAAACCACAGTAATACAAACAATAGCATTAATAAGAACAACTAATATTTATTGTTTAATATGTGTGAGGCACTAGGTTAAATGCTAAATAAACATTATGAAATAAGTGATATTTGTTCCAATTTTATAGATGGAGAAACTCTTCTTATTGTGTTTAAGCATTTCCTTCAAGAAATTGTATTCATGCCATGATTTCTATCATCCCTACACACAGATGGCTCATATTTTCTATCAGCTTCAGTCCTATGCATCCAACTACTATCTTGATATCTCCTATTAAAAATCTCAAAGAGAACTCAGACCATCTCTTCCAGAGTTCTCTATTGCAGGAAGTGGCACCACCCACTTGTCTAGTCATTCTCAACATACTATTCTCACACCTCACCCTTAATATATGCAATCCTCCATCTCTTCCCTGTTACACTTCTATGTATTTCTTCATTTGATCCCTCATATCCATCTAGTATAACCCAGCATCATTTTTATCAGCTATACTATCCAACTCTGAACTGTACTACTGATAGACACTATCTCCACCTCCACTCCAGCTGGTCTCTGCACATCAGTCAATGTAATTTTTTTAATGCAAATTACCATGTTATCTTTCTGTCTTAGAACTTTTAAATAAGTTTTTATTGCTCTTGAAATAAAAGAAAAACTCCCTTAATGTTGCCCAAAGGCTCTGTAAGACCTACCTCTCTATCTAGCATTGTCATATCTAATGGCTTCACTCTCTGTACTTCAGCCACACTGGCCCTCTTCATATTTAGCATGTGATATGGTTTAGGTTTGTTTCCTCACCCAAATCTCAATTTGAAATATGATCCTCAATGTTGGAGACGGGGTCTGGTGGGAGGTGATTGGATCATAGGGCAGATTTCCTTCCAGGTGTTCTCATGATAGTGAAGTTCTCATGAGATCTTGTTGTTTAAAAGTGTGTAGTACCTCCCCCTTCACCCTCTTCCTCCTTCTCCAGCCATGATTGTTAATTTCCGCTTCACCTTCCGCCGTGATTGTAAGTTCCCTGAAGCCTTTCCTGCCACTCTTGTTGTACAGCCTGCAGAACTGTAAGTCAATTAAACCTATTTTCTTTATAAATTACCCAGTCTCAGGTAGCTCTTTATAGCAATGGGAGAATGGACTAATACAGCATGTCTGCATGTAACCAAAGAAACTTTGCTTATGCTATTATCTTTTCTTGGAACACTATTTCCTTGCCCTCTTCTCCTAATTTTACAATCGCTGTTTTATTCTTTGATTAATGTCTATCATTCTCCATTCTTGGTCTTCATTGTGAAAAATTTAAAACAATGGATACATTTTTAAAATACATGACTGCTGGGGATTGACATGATAAAAGAGCATGAGAAACTCTTTCATTGATGTCCCCTAAGGAACCATAGCATCTGCTGTACATGGTCTTGTGAAGTCACTCCCTTCAAATTTACAATCAGTAAGTTGTGTTGGAAGTAATGCTCTCAACCTTTGAGCCCAAGATGTAAGAAAGCCTAGCAACTTTTTTCCTTTTGGGGAAGCCATTCTCCATATAAGAAATCTAACTATCCTGAGACTGCCATTATGAGAATTTAGCCCCATGGAGAGGTTAGGTAGAGAAAAATTAGGGCTTGTGACTGTACAGCCCTAGCAGAGCTCCTATCCATCAGCCAGCACACTTCATCAAACACTTGAGTGGGGCCATTTTAGAAGTGGGTCTTACAGCTCCATTTGAGTTTCTATTGATGACATCACGTGGAGCACAGAAAAACTCTCTCTTCCAAATGCCGCTCAAATTAGAGAACTGGGTGCAGATAAATGTTTGTTGTTTTAAGATACTAAATGTTGGAGTGGGTATTATGTCATAAGAGATAAGCGAAACAAAGAAAGAGCATCATGAGCTGAAAGCCCAAAAGGTATATCCTGAAGTTGAAGTGGGTAGGGGAGCAGGAATCAGAAGCTACCCTGAACAACATGGGGAGTCACTTTTTAGTAGATTGATTTGGAAGAAGAGACTTTGAAACATCAAGAAAACTGGTAAGATAATTGAAAGAGTGAAAAGGGAAAATAATATTTTAAAACAAGTTTTCTGAACATTAGTGATACATAACCCTTTGGAAAATTTTCTAAAGAAGATGCAGAAAAGGGTTAAAATGTTTTCATTTATATTGATGTGTGTATAAAGTATTGTATATTTTAATCATGTAATAATTTCTTGCCAAGAGTAGGTAATGAAGAGAGAGGTATGTTATTCCCAATGGAAATATCCATGGTGATATACCATTGCTAAGAGCACTATAAAAAAGATAGACACAGAGTTTAGAAGCAGCATTTAATGCTGATTATGCGCACATTTTATAGTGTTTTTTAAAATTAATTTATTCAAATGGAATAAATTAAAATCTAAGATCTAAAAATATTGGTTTAAATTGAAATAGTAAAGTTAAAATGTGAAATAATTATAAATGGCTATGGATCTCAGATCATAAGAATTGAGCACAGAATATAACTTTATTTTCTGCATCTGAAATTAAATTTCTGTTATGAGCCCCCTTTCCTCAGGATGGGAGAACCTGAACACTTAAAGTTCAGGCTCTTCTTCTATCCCCTATGCTGGGTTATGTATATCAGGGTACCTTAGTTAATTATACAGTGTCAGTTTCTAGGAATTGAAGACAGTTGGTCTTTGTACTTTTCTTTCTTGTTCCTCGCTGGGCTTTGGATTTCATTCCCTGGAGGTGTGTGCTAAGTAACTGTGCTGTGGATAAAAGTCCTCCTCTTGTCTTACAGTTATCTATAACATATGTGTATTCTCTCAGAAACAGGCAACATATTCTGTTGTGCCCTATGACACTCTGAAGCACATAAAGCCTTTAGGAGACTGTTTAAAGGCTTTTGTCCAGATATAGTAGGCAAACATCTCTTCCGAATTTTATCATCCTGACTATGTAAAAACGACGAGGGATTTTCAGCTTCCACTGTGCTCCTCTGAGGCTAAGTTATGCAGGTCCTCTCTGACATGTGTTTGCCAAGCTGTCTGAACTTTCTAGTACCCACCATTTTAAAACTCTATCTTGATAGAGCATAAACAAGGCACAGTAACTCTTTATGGAGACTCAGGCATTTACATGTCTTCCCGTTTGTCTTCCTTATTCTCGTCTGTTATTCTTTGCCCAGTCAAGAGAACTCTATCTAGCTTTGATTGTAGCAATGTAATATTTCACATGCGCTCTTTCAGGGCTTACTTTTTCTCCTCCCTCCCTCCCTGCCTCCCTCCCTTCCTTCCTTCTGTCACCCAGGCTGGAGTGCAATAGCACGATCTCAGCTCACTGCAACCTCTAGGAGGAAAGGCAAAGAAGAGAAAATCCTAGAGAACACAACTGTCAGTTGATAGTCTGTTATTAATAGACATAATACTTTATGGACTTGTCCATCCACTCATGATAGGGTTAAATGCCTCAGTGGTCTTATTCTTGCTAAAATTTGTTCTCTGTAAAGGGTGTAAGAGATAAGCCACTGAAAATAATCTTATTAATAAAGATGGATACTGATGGTTTACGTATTTATGCCTACCGTTCCATTTTTTGAACGCTAAGCATGTGGGAGTTATTTATATTCTACCGCTCAAGGTCATCGCCAACGTTATTTATATTCTACTGCTCAAGGTCATTGCCAAAAATTCAAAAATTGCAACCTCAGGCATAAATGGGTTAAAGAAAGACTTGATAAAGAATCCCTCTAGCAAAAGAGATACTGTCTCTGAAATCAGATAAAATAGCCTTCAGATTCATATGCTGCCATTTTATTAGCTGTGTAACTTTGAGCACATCATATAAACTCTCTGAGCTCATTGGCTTATCTGTGAAAAAAAAGGGGGGCTGGGGAAGGAATGATCATACTAACTTTCTCTTAGCACTGTTGAAGAGATAAATACAAAATATATCAGAGAAATTTATCACAGAGATATTAGTATCGTAAGCTTCCAATGGATATTAACCATTGTGCCTATTTCATCAAGAGAGGATATGAAGGCACCTCAGAAAGAGTTTTCATTTACAGGATGTGTATACTGCCTCCCCAGAACTCTGGTAGGCAGGGGTAGAGCTAGTCTCCTCTCTGTCACACTGGAATGCAGCCACTTATGGATGGAATCATGGTATGCCTCTTATTTTTTCTACCCTTATGGGAGAGAAGAAAACAGCATTTCCAGTTAAAGTACACCAGGCATGTTATAAACCAAATGTAATCACCGAAGTTGGAACTATATCAGGGAACTCAGAAAAGAGAGAAAAAAGATGCAAGATTATGTTATTGAGGAACTCTGCAGTACAGCAGACATTAATTTAATTTATTTCAATTCAATTAGAAATTAATATTTACCTATTGCATACTAATCACCTTGATATATTCTGTATTATATAAAGAATAGAAGAAAACATGAATCCTGTGAAAAGGACTTGCAGTCTTTTGGGGATAATAATGCATATTCATATAATTACCAAGTAATACTGAAAATGTCAATACTGATATCAATAAGGAGTTTCATGGGACACTTACTATATACAAAGTACTATTATAAGCCTTTTGCTTTTATAATTTAAATTTCACAAAATGCGATCAAGGAACAATTTATTTTTCTCATTTTGCATATAAGAAAACAGGCATCAAATACTTGAGTAATTAGCTCAGGTTCATATGGATATATTAAATGGGAAAAATGAAATTTGAGCAGAAGCCTTCTGATCCCAGAGCATTTTGTCTTCACCAATGTGCTATGCTGCTGATTTTCTAATTTATCTACACAAAAACTAAAAGCAAATATATAATAAATGTTACACATTTGTAACATGTAATACAGAGAAAGAAAAGTTCCCATCCAGATAGGAGTTGGAAGAAGGGCATTGAAATATATTTCCATTCAAGGAAGAATTTCAAAGAAGGATATGAAGAGAAGTTAAAAATCTCAGTCAGAGTAGTTTAAGTAGGAAAGGGACCAGATGAGCAAGGTAATGGAAGGCAAGAAGTATAGGCCGTGTCAGAATTAAAATGGAGTTTCTACTTTAGGAAGAGTCTAAGTTGAAAAGGACGTAGTAGGAAAGGATTTTGCAGATAAATGGGAGCCATAAAAGATCCGTGTCTGAAGATCTGTTTTCTATAGCTAATGGGGGCATATTGCAGACTGAAACATAAGACATGTCAAATGTAGAATGAAGATAATTGCCTAAACCTTTACCTTCTCACACACTACCTATTATTTCTTCTCTTAGACAAGGTGCTTATTTAAACAAGTAACAATAACACACTTTTAAAAAGTGGACCTCTTTCTTCATGTGAAATATTTTGTAGAAATATCATGAAACCGTAAATAAAGGGGGAACTACGCTATTTGAAAGAGTTAGTGGGAGAAGGAGGCATAAATCCACCCATCTGATACTCTTCCTTCTGATGTTTCTTCTCTGAATTCTGGAGCTCTGATGAACACATCTGAGAAGTATCCTAATTAACCTGTGGACAGGATGCCACAAAAAAGCTCCTAAAAATATAATAATCTTACTAAGTTTATCCCTTTCTTTATAGATTTGTCTTTTTCTTTCTTTCCTTCCTTCCATTTAATCTAATTCTATTCAGTTTTCTTTTTTCTTTTTTTCTTTTCTTTTTTTTATTTTGCCCTTTAACTGGTTACTGTAGCCTATGGTCATGTAATTATAATCATAGGCAAAAAGTATTTGGGAAAGTTCCTGACCCATTGGCCCCTTGGTGTTAGCTGTTGCTGCACATTGTTAAATGCTACTGGTATTAAATTAGAAGGGATACCTTTCCTATAATCTGCTCAGTTATTTCAAGGTAAAAGTGCCATATCAGCACAAATATTTACTGACTTACAGAGGAGCCAATGATGTCAGTCAAACCTAAAAGATCTGATTCCCCCTAGATCAGATTTGTATAGACAGAATGGACTTGTCCCATTAAATTAGAGCTTTTAGAACTGATTTTATTTGGCTACTCCATGTAAAACTGGCATTAATAATATTTATTCATTCATTAAACTTACATTTGCTGGGGCTTCACCTTGGATAAGATTTTGTGCAAGACACCAGAGAATGATGACATATTTTAGGTGTCTCCTGACCTCCAGAATATCATCTTGGAAAGCTTATCTATGTTATATTAATAATGGAAGAAAAAAATCACCATACTCTAAAATCAGCCAGTATTGCTAACTGTAGCAGTTTTAAAGATCTGGATAGATTGCATATTCTTGATATAGCAGCAGCAATTCATACCTATTTTGAAGATAGACCATGGTAAGCTACTCTGACAGGTTTCCTTCATTTGGTTTATTTTTCTAGCATGCATAAAAATGTGGCCTGAATACTGACTTATCTAAGAATGATGTGGTAAAAAAAACCCCTGCAATTTCTAAACAATTTATAATGACTACACTTCTGTATAACCATTAAGCACTGATAATATTAAGTACTTTTTGTAGAATCATTGAACATTACTGTAAATATTTAGACATCAAAGAAAGAGTATAAAGTCAGTAAATTGACTTTTCACATTTTTCAATCAGAAAATATTTCCCAACCTCTGTATTCTGCAGCAGAGGATCCAATTTAAAGAATTATCATAGTCTTTGAACCAAGATGAGTGAGTAATTAGAACATTCACGTTTTCTAAGACACAAAAGAACTAGTTCTGCACAACGAAACTACATAATCGTGTTATCTTTGAGAAGGGTAACAGGTTGTTTTTAAAAGGATTGTTGTCATTCCAAATAGCTACTGGGATTGATTCAACTAAGAGCTTCCTAGTGTTATAAAATCAGAATGCAGAATGGAATACCTCCTCATAATTGCACCAGTAAGGATATATCATTGGTCACTTCAAATATGAGAGTATGTTTATTCTTACTAATTCAGTAAAAATTCCAATATACCTGATGAATAACCATATTAACCTATTCTGTATTTTCTTACTGTCTTGTATCTCTTACTTTGAATGAAGTAAGAAAATATAACTCGCTTATTCCCCCACCATTCTGATGAACCACACAATGCTGTCACCAGGACTGTTCTATAAAAACTTGATTTTTTTAAAAACTCAATTACCAAGCAATGGAGCTGAATCCTATATGTTAGTGGTTTAGTACATTTGGGCTGCTGTAACTAAATACACCAAACTGGTTAGTTTTTAAATATCAGAAATTTACCTCTCACAGTTCCAGAGGCTGGAAGTTTAAAATCAGAGTGTCAGCAGGATTCAGTTCTAGTGAGGTCTATTTCCTGGTTCATAGATGGCACCTTCTCACCATCTCCTCATGTGCCAGAAGGGGCAAAGAAACTCCCTCTGGACTTATTTTTTTTTTTTTTTTGAGCCAGAGTTTCGCTGTTGTTGCCGAGGCTAGAGTGCAATGGCACGATCTCGGCTCACTGCAACATCCGTCTCCTGGGTTCAAGTGATTGTCCTGTCTCAGCCTCCGGAGTAGCTGGGATTATAGGCATGTGCCACCACACCCAGCTAATTTTGTATTTTTAGTAGAGATGGGTTTTCTCCATGTTGGTCAGACTGGTCTCGAACTCTCGACCTCAGGTGATCCACCCCAAATTGCTGTGATTACAGGCATGAGCCACCGTGCCCTGCCTTGGACTCTTTATAAGGGCACTAGTAGCAGTAATGAGGTCAGAGACCTCAAGATCTAATCCCCTCCTAAAGGCCCTACCTTGGCCGGGCATGGTGGCTCACACCTGTATTCCTAGCACTTTGGGAGGCCGAGGAAGGTGGATCACCAGAAGTCAGGAGTTTGAGACCAGCCTAGCCAAAATGGTGAAACCCCGTCTGTACTAAAAACTGTAAAAATTTGTCAGGCATGGTGGCTGACACCTATAATCCCAGCTACTCAGGAGGCTGAGGCAGAGAATTGCTTGAACCCAGAAGGCAGAAAGATTGCAGTGAGCCAAGATCGTGCCACTGCACTCCAGCCTGGGTGACAGAGCAAGACTCTGTTAAAGAGAAAGAAAGAAAGAAAGAAAGGGAAGGGAAGGGAAAGGAAGGAAAGAAAGGAAGAAAGAGGAGGGAAGGAAGGAAGAAAGAAAGAAAGAAAGAGGAAGGAAGGGAGAGGGGGAGGCCCTACCGCTTATACTGTTGGGCTGGGGATAAGGTTTCAACATATGAATTGTAGGGAGACTTAAACATTCAAACAGTAGTGGTAAGGAATGAAAAAAGCACTGAACATTATTAATCCAATCTGTTAAGATAAAGGATTCCATCAAATATCTATGAATCTGCAGGTCACTGTGACAGCTGAAATTCTTGGATCAACCCACAAATTGGCCCTGCTAGTTAAGAGACGGGTTCAATGAACATATAATTGTTCGGTGGTCCTTTTCCTCTTAGATGGTAGACATAAACAATGTATTGTGTGTGTCATTGGCTTGAATAAAAGATGCCAGTAGCCTCTTTCAGAGTAATTTCACATAGAAAATGTACTTTATAAAACCAAAACAGATGTTGCCCTCAGGGCCTGTGACATATTGCTCTTTCCTTCTTGGCTTCATTACCAGGATTTTTCTACCGGTATCTTTTGCCTATATTTCAAAGTTCTCCAACGTAGTTAACATTTCATGTGGCGTTTCTAGAAAAGTTTTAACAATGTCTTAGGATTTATTTTGCACAAACAAGTGTGGATGATTTAGAATAATTAAGTTCAAGTTCTGATTCTGCCTTTTTCTAATTCTGTGGTCTTGGGCAAATCAGTTACACATTCAGAGTCTTTGATTTCTTCTCTTTCTTTTCTTTTCTTTCTTTTTTTTTCTGCACAGCATAGAAAACAAGAGAGTGGAAAGGCAGCCTGTGGAACGAGAAAATATTTGCTAACTATGTGTCAGATAAGGGCTTAATTTCCAAAATATGCAGATGCATCTGTACTTACGATGGGGTTACGTCTCAATAAACCCATCGTAGTTTGAAAATATGATGTAGAAAATGCATTTAACACTTCTATCGAACATCATAGCAGCCTAGTCTATCTTAAACATGCTCAGAACACTTACATTAGCCTACCATTGGGCAAAATTATCCAGCACAAATCCCATTTTATAATAAAGTGTTGAATATCTCACTTGTTAAATACTGTAGTGAAAGTGAAAAACAGAATGGCTCTTTGAGTACGTGAATTATGTTTTCTACCAAGTGCGTATCTGATGCCAGGGCAGTACTTTCTCATTCCTCCCATTCTCTAACTTCAGCCCTCATAATAGTGCTACCTGTACCTACCCAGAACCTGAGAAGACAAGCTTGAAGATGGCCAATCTAAGATATAGGAACATGGGTGTCAGTAGGGGGAGTCTTTCTGCCATCAACAAGAGGATCTTCACCTGGGTAGCCTGAGAGTGGCAAACCAATCTCTTGCACCATTTTGAGTGCTCTGGGAAGGTGAGTTGAGTAAAAATAGCTACTTCTGAATTTCGACTCCAAAATGGATCTCTGTACTTTAGAATATGTTATTTGAACTAGAAATATTAAACTTAAACCTTCATTTTGTAGATTCCATTCAGTTCTTGACAGGCTAACATTAATAACAATTGGTTGTCATCAAAGGAACAGATTCTGGAATTGGCATTATAAAGTTTTGGAGATGCATTTCATGAATTATATTTTCTGTTCAAGACAGTGTAAATTACCTGATTGTAGAGCTCCCTGAAACTCTGAAAATCAGGCTAAGCTCCATCTTCATCATTTTTCCCTGTGACTTCAAGAGGTTCAGACCTCTTAGTTCTGGTAATAGCACATGGTTACAATTTAGTCCATGGTCAAAAAGGTTATTATAACTTTTTTCTCAATGAAATATTTTATTTACATTCCAACTTTTTAATACAATTATCTTTTTAAAGAGTTGTTCTGAAAAAGGAAAATAATTTATGCCAGAATCTGTAGAAAACATTTCAGCTTATAAACAAAATATGGTGATTACAAGATGAATATTTAAATGAATAAAAATTATACAATAGATATAAAATAATTTAACAACATTTACACAAGGGGAAAAGAAAAATTTTTGGCTAATTGGAGATGTTTAATATGAGCCAGGAATTCTGCTAGGCACTTTGTGGATGTTTTACCTTAGTCATTTTATGTCTGAATGAATGCTAAGTAATTTCAGCATGATATTACAGATATGGAAACAAAACTGTAAGGTGAAGCAAATGATAGATTGTAAAGCCAGAATTCTAACTTAGAATTGTCTTGCTTTAAATACATTGTTCTTTACATCAATATAATTCACTTATTAAGAAAGTTTAAATATGAGCAATAATATATCTTACACTAAACTCAGTAAACAGATTAAACAATCATATTCCTTTATAAAACAAAGCTTGATATTACTTCTAATATCTTATTTTTCCAACTTTTATGTTAGATTCAGGTGACACGTGTGCAGGTTTGTTATAGGTAAATTATGTGTTGCTGAGTTTTGGTGTACAAATGATCCCATCACCAAGGTAGTGAGCATTGTACCTGATAGGTAATTTTTCACCCTGCCCCCCTCACCATCACCGTCCTTTAGGAGTTCCCATTATCTGTTGTTCCAATCTTTATGTCCATGTGTATTCAATGTTTAGCTACCACTTACAAGTGAGAACATGTGGTATTTGGTTTTCTGTTCCTGCATTAATTTGCTTGAGATAATGGCCTCCAGCTGAATCCATGTTGCTGCAAAGGACATAATTTTGTTCTTTCCTATGGCTGAATAGTATTTCATGGTATATATGTGTCATATTTTCCTTATCCAGTCAACTGTCAGTTAGCAATTAGGTTGATTCCATGTCTTTGTTATTGTGAATAGTGCTATAGTGGGTATATGAGTGTATGTGTCTTTTTTGTAGAACAATTTATTATTATTATTATTATTGAGTATCTACCCAGTAATGGGATTGTTGTGTCAAATGGTAGTCCTATTTTAAGTTCTTTGACAAATCTCTAAACTGCTTTCCACAGTGGCTGAACTAAATTACATTTCCACCAACCATGTATGAGTGTTTGCTTTTCTCCATAGCCTCACAAGCATCTGTTATTTTTTGTCATTTTTAATAATAGAAATTCTGACTGCTGTGAGATAGTTTCTCATTGTGGTTTTGGTTTGCATTTCTCTAATGATTAGTGATATGGAGTATTTTTTACGTATTTATGGGCCATAGATATGTCTTCACTTGAGAAATGTCTGTACATGGCTTTTGCCCATTTTTAATGAGGTTATTAGTATTACTTTTTTGCTTGTTGAATTGTTTCAGTTTCTCATAGATTCTGAATATTAGACCTTTGTTGAAGGCATAGTTTGCAAATATCTTCTCCCATTCTGCAGGTTTTCTATTTACTTTTGCTGTGCAAAAGCTCTTTAGTTTAATTAGGTCCCACTTGTGAATTTTTGTTTTGTTGCAATTGCTTTTGAGGACTTAGTCATAAATGATTTGTAAAGGCCAATATCCAGAATGGTGTTTCCTAGGTTTTCTTCTAGGATTATTATAGTTTTAGGTCATACCTTTAAGTCTTTAATCCAGCCTGAGTTAATTTTTATATATAGGTTCTGTTTTATTCTTCTGCATATGGCTAGCCATGCATCCCAACATCATTTTTTGAATAAGAATTCCTTTCCCCATTGCTTGTTATTGTTGACTTTGTTGAAGATCAGATGGTTGTAGATGTGCAGCTTTATTTCTGGGTTCTCTACATTCTGTTGCACTCATCTACGTATCTGTTTTTGTACCAGTACCATGCTTTTTTGGTTACTGTAGCCTTATAGTATATTTTGAAGTCTGGTAGTGTGATGCCTCCAGCTTTGTTCTTTTTGCTAAAGATTGCTTTGGCTATTTGAGCTCTTTTTTGGTTACATATGAATTTTAGAATCTTTTTTTTCTAATTATGTGAAAAATGAAGTTGATAATTACATAGGAATTATGTTGAATCTGATGACTGCTTTGGGCAGTATGGCCATTTTAATGATACTGATTCTTCTAGTCAATAAGCATGTGATGTTTTTCCGTTTGTTTCTATTATCTATGATTTCTTTCAGCAGTGTTTTGTGGTTCTCCTTGTAGAGGTATTTTACCTCTTTGTTAGCTATATTACAAGGCATTTTATAAATGTCGTGGCTACTGTAAATGGGATTACATCCTTGATTTGTCTCTCAGCTTGAATGTTATTGGTGTATAGAAATGCTACTGATTTTTGTGCATTAGTTTTATATCCTGAAACTTTGCTAAAGTCATTTGTCACCCTAGCCGCCTTTTGTTGGAGTCCTCAGGGTTTTTAGGTACAGAATCATAACATCAATGAAGGGAGATAATTTGGCTTCTTCAGTTACTATTTGGATACATTTTATTGCTTTCTTTTGCCTAATTGCTCTGGATAGGACTTCCAGTACTATGCTGAATAGGAGTGGTGAGAGTGGACATCCTTGTCTTGTTCACATTCTTAATGGAAATGCTTCCAGCTTTTATCTATATGTTCTAATGTTGGCTGTGGGTTTGTCATAGATGTCTCTTAATATTTTGAGGTATGTTGCTTTGGTGTCTAGTTTTCTCAGGGTTTTTAATCACAAAAGGATGCTGGATTTTATCAAAAGCTTTTTCTTCATCTAATGAGGTGATCATATGTTTTTATTTTTAATTCTGTTCATGTGACAAATCACATTTATTGATTTCTGTATGTTGAACCAGTCCTGCATCTCAAGAAAAAAGCCTACTTGATCATGGTGAGTTTCCTTCATCATGGTGAATTAACTTTTGATATGCTACTGGATTTGGTTTGCTAGCATTTTGTTAAGGATTTTTGCATTTTTGTTCATCAGGGGAATTGACTGGCAGTTTTATTGTTGTTGTTGTTGTGGTGGTTTTGCCAGGTTTTGGTATCAGAGCGATGCTGGCTTTGTAGAATTATGTAGGGAGGAGTCACTCCTCCCCTATTTTTGGAATAGGTTTAGTAGGATTTATACCAGCTTTTCTTTGTACATCTCATAGAATTTGGCTGTGAATCCATCTGCTCCAAATCTCTTTTTGGTTAGTAAGTTTTTTATTACTGATTCAGTTTCAGAGTTCAATATTCATCTGTTCAGGGTTTTGATTTCTTCCTGACTTAGTCTTGGGAGATTGTGTTTCCAGGAATTTATCTATTTCCTCTAGATTTTCAAGTTTGTATGCATAGGGGTGTTCATAAATGTCTCTGAGGAGCTTTTGTGTTTATGTGAGATCAGTTCTAATGTCACCTTTGTCATTTCTGACTGCACTTATTTGGAGCTTCTCTCTTTTTTTGTTACTCTAGCTAGTGATCTATCAATCTTGTTGATTTTTTTCAAAGAACCAGCTTTTCATTTTGTTGATCCTTTGTATGAATTTTTGGATCTCAATTTCATTCAATTCTTCTCTGATTTTATTTATTTCTTTTCTCCTGTTAGCTTTGGGGTTAGTTTGATCTTGTGCTTCTAGTTCCTATAAGTGTCATGTTAGATTGTTAATTTGAGAGTGTTTAATTTTTGGTATAGGTGTTCAGCACTATAAACACTGCTTTAGCTGTAACCCAGAAATTTTGGTATGTGTGTCTCTGTTTTCATTTATTTAAGATAATTTTTTTTTTTTTTTTTTTTTTTTTTTTTGAGACTGAATCTCGCTCTGTGGCCCAGGCTGGAGTGCAGTGGCTGGATCTCAGCTCACTGCAAGCTCCGCCTCCTGGGTTTACACCATTCTCCTGCCTCAGCCTCCCAAGTAGCTGGGACTACAGGTGCCCACCACCTCGCCTGGCTAGTTTTTTTTTTTTTGTCTTTTTAGTAGAGACGGGGTTTCACCGTGTTAGCCAGGATGGTCTCGATCTCCTGACTCGTGATCCACCCGTCTCGGCCTCCCAAAGTGCTGGGATTACAGGCTTGAGCCACTGCGCCTGGCCTTGTTTTCAGCTTGTGTGATAGATGTTTCTCCAATCCCTTGCCTTGAGTCTAGGGTGTTCTTACATGTGAGGTGAGTCTTTTGAAATAGTAGATAGATGAATCTTTTTTTTTTTTTAATCCAACTTGCCCCTCCTCCCCTTGAAGTAGGGCATTAAAACCATTTAAATTCAAAATTAACATTGATACGGGAGGTTTTGATTCTATCATGAAGTTGTCAGCTTGTAGTTTCTATTGTGCAGTTGCTTTAAAGTGTCTGTGGGTTAAGGGCCGGGCGCGGTGGCTCAAGCCTGTAATCCCAGCACTTTGGGAGGCCGAGACGGGCGGATCACGAGGTCAGGAGATCAAGACCATCCTGGCTAACACGGTGAAACCCCGTCTCTACTAAAAAATACAAAAAACTAGCCGGGCGCGGTGGCGGGCGCCTGTAGTCCCAACTACTCGGGAGGCTGAGGCAGGAGAATGGCGTGAACCCGGGAGGCGGAGCTTGCAGTGAGCTGAGATCCGGCCACTGCACTCCAGCCTGGGCGGCAGAGCGAGACTCCGTCTCAAAAAAAAAAAAAAAAAAGTGTCTGTGGGCTATGTACTTAGGTATGGTTTTATGGGAGCAGATTTTGCTCATCTCCATGTTTAGAACTCCCTTAAAGAGTACTTGTAAGGCTGGTCCAGTGGCAATGAAGTCCCTTAATGATTGCTTGTCTGAGAAATACTTTATTTCTCCTTCACTTATGAAGCTTAGTTTGGCAGGGTGTGAAATTCTTGATTAGAATTTCTTTTCTTTTTTAGGCCCCCAGTCTCTTCCGGCTTTTATGGTTTCTGCTGAGAAGTCCACTGTTAGCCTGATGGGGTTACCTTTGTAGGTAATCAGGCTTTTTTTCTAGTTGCCTTTATCTAGTATCTTATTGATGATAAAATTGTATTTGTCCTTGGCCATATGGAGATGTTCTTCTAACAACTACTAAATCCTGACTCCAAAATGTATCTCTGTATTTTATAGTATGTCATTTGAAATAGAAATATTAGATTTCTATCTTGTTGCCAATAGGAACTATGTGACACTGGCACTGATCTGTCATCTATCTACTTCTGACTTGAAATTTCCTTACAAAAAAATTCCATAAGTAGAAAATTTAAGTAGGTACGTTCATAGATTTTTTTTCTCCTTGAATAATATAGTTTCATAATAGTAGACAACATGTTGGGTTAGCAGGTTTCAGGGACTGATTGTCCAAAATTAAGGTTCAAAAGAACACTTGTTAGAAACAAATAAACAAAAACATAGTTTATGTGGTAATCTGTTGAAATTTTTAGGCCATATTCAAAGATGAGAATGTTACCCAAGAATTTATATTGTTTATGGAACTGAGAATTTAGGATAACAACTTTTATATTATGTTCATTTATTAATAGACTATATATAAAATTTCTTGCTATTAAACATGCCTTTTAAAACAAATTTTATTTAACTGTATTTTTAGACTTTAATAAACTTTATCTCATTTGTCTCTGATGTAAGCATTTACATACAATCATATTTATTTATTATCTACATTTAAGTTTGTTTTTCACACCAGAGCTTTCAAGTATTTTTGTAAAATAGTTGACACTGTTTTTTTATTTAAAAATCTTTTTAAAAGTACTGCATCTACAGTATGTGATTGAATTTTTAATAATGATGCTATAAAGAAAATAGCTCATATACAATTTTAGTCATATTTTAATTTTAATTTCTAGAGAAACTTTTCCTATAAAATTTGTTTGACTAACCTATATGAATCTATTGAATTTAGACCAATATAACACTTAATTGAGAGCTAGCCGAATTTTGTATGTTTTTTTCTTAAATATTTCCCATGTACTTATTTGTTTAGACAGAATTTTAAAGTATTCATTGAGTGTCGGCTGTATGATAGGCATCAGAAATAGCATAGTAAGCAAATTGGCACAGCCCTTCCGTTCTTAGAGTTTACAGTCTAGTGATGATACAGATGTAAACTGAGTTATTCAGAAAACAGTTTAATTACAAACTAGCATGAGTGTGTAGGAGTTCTAAGAACATGAAATGATAAAACATGACAATATGATACAGCAAAAATATTCTATGAAAAAAGTAAAATTTTTGATCAAGGCTAACTGATATGTAGAAACAGGAATTATTGTAGCTTTAGTAAGACTTCAATCTCTAGCTGTAATGACAACTTAGAAAATAAGCCCTCTTGCGAATAATAACTGGAAAAACAAAATACTGAAACAATTTTGCAAAACACAGCCGAAAGAAACAAAACGAAAACAATTTTTTTTTTTTTCCGTATCAGCAAACTACTAAGGCAGTCAGAATTTAGAGCACCATGGTCTTGAAGAAATGATTAAATGCATTAAGGGAAGTCAGTTCCCTCTGTAAATTATTTGGTGATTTATAAATGGCATAATACCTACAGATTGAGAGCCCAAACAAAGTTTCCTGAGGCCAAAAATTCTAGGAAAACAAAAACTGGATATCAGGGCTCTTCAGGAAGGATGGATTCTTATATCCAGGATTTCAGAAGAAAACACTGAAATACTAAAAACCCTAAGAGTAAGATTTAAAGGAACCAGAAAAAATTCCAAAATCCAGTCCCCTTCATCTGAGAGTGGATTAGGGTGTAAGGTGATTTACCCTTAATCAAATTCTTCATCAAAAGCAAAATTAAATCCTCTGTGGAGAATTTAGCGTCATATGGAACATCTACAATTTCCATTTAGAATTTATAACATTCAATTAAAAATTATCAGGAAATAAGACCAAGAGGAAAAATGCACATAGGCGATTCATCTATCAGATGTATCAGACACTGTCCCTGAATTTACTGTGATTAGTATGTTTTTTCAAAAGGTGAAAAAATACAGAAATTTGCCACAGATCAGGCATACAGAAATACAATAGAATAGAAATTCTAAATAATATAAAAAATGTAATTAAGATTGCAGTAAGCTTGACATGGTGACATGGGCCTATAGTCCCAGCTACTTGGGAGGTTGAGGTGGGAGTTGAGCCCAGAAGTTCAAGACCAGCCTGGGCAATACAGCAAAAACTCATTTCAAAAAATAAAAAAGATTACAGTAAATGGGTTTAATAACAGATTAGATACAGCAGTTGAGAGGTTTATTAAACTGGAAGATAGCATAAAATATTGATATTAAACCATGGAAATAAAATGAGTAAAAAATGCAGAAATCCAGCATAGAACGAGAGGCTACAAAACATACAACCCAAATATATAAAGAATTTCTGCAACCCTATATAAATAAGACAGATAATTTAATAGAAAATTGGACAAAAAGCAGCTGAGAAGCAATATACCTATTTTCATGTTTTAGAAAGTAAGGACTTTCTGAGCAAAGAAAACAGCAACTTACTCTAATGAGCAGAGCTTGAAAGTCAAAAGATGACAGAATGGACAGTGAGAACACTAGAGAGATTAAACTGCCTGGAGGAATGTATTTACATTTCAAGGTAAGAGAAAACCTGGAGCCATGGAAACAATACTTGCCTTATCTCTCCTCCCACCCCATATAAATAAACATTTGCTTACATTCCAAAAGATAAAATCCCTCCTACAGTCCTCTTCTTTTCTGAAAGAGACTTTGTTCACATTAGAAAGATTAGATTCCTCTCATTTCTCAGAGTAGTGTCGGGGGTTGGTGGTATCTGGACAGCATACATATAAACTCCTAGGTTCCTAATTTCAGTGTTCTCCACTGTAACATTAGAAAATTTCTTTTGTTGTCCAAGCAGGTCTACTTATCTGGCTCTCAAGCATTGCCCCACATGGGGGAAAGAACAGAACATGGAGTAGTAATGCAGTTATTCCTGTACATAATAATAATGTCGTCTTGCTCCAGAAAATTTATATTTACTTACAGAATACTATGAGTAAATACAAATATTAAAAAGTTTCAAAAATCTACTTAAAGACATCTATTAATAAGAGGGGATGTCCAAATGGCAAAGAAACATATGAAACTGTTCTCAACCCCTTAATCATAGGGAGATGCCACTTAAAACTGCAACTAGATGTCACTGTTATAGCCACCAACATGTCTAAAATGCAAGACTGATGATACTAAATACAATGGTGAGGTTGTGGCAAAACAAACTCTAAAAAACTCTTGACAGATGTGAATTAGAATGACCATTTTGGAAAATTATTTGGCAGTGCCTAATAAAGTTAAACATAGATGGCTGGACATAGTGGCTTACACCTGTAATCCCAGCACTTTGGGACGTGGAAGCTGGTGGATCACCTGAGGTCAGGAGTTCGAGACCAGGCTGGCCAACACGGTGAAACCCCATCTCTAATAAATAAATAAATAAATAAATAAATAAATAAATAAATAAAATTAGCTGAGTGTGGTGGCGCACGCCTGTAATCCCAGCTATTTGGGAGGCTGAGGCAAGAGAATCGCTTGAACCTGGGAGGTGGAGGTTGCAGTGAGCCTAGATCCCTCCACTGCACTCCAGACTTGGCAACAGAGTGAGATTCCATCTTAAAAAAAAATAAATTAAATTATAAAAACATAGAAATTGTTAATAATGCTAAGTATATTCTCCACATAAGCATATATAAATATGCATTCACAAATGGTCATCATGGGACAGTTTTAATTTCCAAAATAGTGCTAATATTTAAAATCATAAACAGTAATATTGCCATATATTCAACAAAATGCCAGTAAATATTCTACAATATACATAAATAAAACAATCATTGGCAAATTATTTATTCATAATTTTTCCCAATTGGAAGTAACCTAAATATCCTTAAATACATTAGATAAATACTGTTGTAGTCATGTCATGGAAAACTAATTAGCAATGAAGAAAATGGGGTACTACTACAGAGAGTTATGTGGTTGTATCTCAAAAACGTAACATTGATCAAAAGAAGATAGAAGCAAAATGATACCTATTATGTAATATAATTCTATTTATATGCCTTTGATAAATTGGCAAACTTAATCGATGGTGAAAGAAGTCAGAATAGGGGTTAACTTTTGAAAGAGGAATAGTTACTGGTAATGTACACAGAAATGTTTCTAATCTTCTGTTTAATGCATGATGGTAGTGTTGTGTTTATTTTGTAAAAATTTATACAGCACATATAATTTCTGTACTTCATATATGTTAATTGCACTTCATTTTTCAAAACAGTTTATTCAAAGTTGGTATAATTTGGGATATCAAAATCTTACATTTTATATAAAAATAGTTTAATAAAATGTTAAGTTCATATTATATTACCTCATTTTTATTGAAAGAAGAAACTTCCAATTTTCTGATCTTTAAAAGGTTTTAGCACATAAAATATAAAATATTAAAACTTTTATATTTCAAAAATGAAATGCTTCCCTTGAAATATTTTTAAAATTAATTTGTAGCTAGTTTATACCAATTTGATCTTCAACTTGTAGGATGTGGAGAAGATGAAGGATTTATCCACTGTTTTCTAGAGGCAGAAAAGTAGTCAGAATGGCAAGTAGCTTTTCAGATTACAAATTCTAGGCTCTATTTTTACTCCATCTTCAGAGTTTTGCTAAAACTTTTTTTTTTTTTGCATATTCTTCTCTTAAGAATATTAATTCACAGCAGAAATTACATGTTTATATAGGATGTTAAATTCAACTGTCAAAAGATGAGTGTCTTAGTCCCTTTTGACTGCTGTAACAGAATTACCATAGACTGTGGTTCTTAAAAAACACTTATTTCTCACAGATCTGGAAGCTAAGAACGCCAAGATTAAGGTGCTAGCAGATTTGGTGTTTGGTGAGGGCCTGTTTCTTGGTTCACAGAGGGCACCTTTTTGGTGTATGCTCACTTGGCACAAGGGACACGTGAGTTTTCTGGGTTCTCGTGTATAAGGGCACTAATCCCATCAAAGATTAGCTAATAAGGTCTCTACTATTGTTACCTAATCACCTCTCAAAGGCCGCATCTCCAGATACTAACACAATGGGATTTAACTTTTAACATATAAATTTGTTGGGGGTGGTGGAAGGTCACACATTCATTTGATAGCAATTGGCTTCAAGGTTTATTACTGGACAACCTAAATGTGTACCATGGATATGACAGATGATTTTTTATGTTTTTTTTTTCAGCCGACCTTCCTCAGATCTCTGTGCTAGTAAGGAATAAAACCAGAATTGTAACCCAGTCTGTCCCACTGTGAAGCCATACAATTCTCACCATGTTACATCCAAACCAATTTAATTTTCATTATGAAACTTGTCAACTCCAAATATGAAAATCTTCATCTATAGGCTATTATAATAGTGTGTCTCATTATATTATAAGTTGTAGATCTTATTTGTCTGTGTTAAAACATATACATAGAAATAGCCCCTTCTCGGGCCGCGTGTGGTTACTCACACCTGTAATCCCAGCACTTTGGGAGGCCGAGGCAGGTGGATCACCTGAGGTCAGGAGTTTGAGACTAGCCTGGCCAACATGGTGAAACCCCATCTCTACTAAAAATACAAAACGTAACTGGGCATGGTGACAGGTGCCGGTAATTCCAGCTACTCGGGAGGCTGAGGTAGCAGAACTGCTTGAACCCAGGAGGCAGAGGTTGCAGTGAGCTGAGATCGTGCAATTGCACTCCAGCCTGGGTGACAGGAGCAAAACTCCATCTCAAAAAAAGAAAGAAAGATGGAAGGAAGGGAGGGAGGGAGGGAAAGAAAGAAAGAGTCCTTACTCCTACAGGTAGTGATATGTTGCATAGTGTTTGGAAAAAATATAAGTGAAAATGTGCTGGAAACCACACTCTGAGTCGTGTAGAAATGCCAGCCAAAAAAAAAGGGTTTACCATTCCTTTTCGTAAGTAATGTATGCATGTTGACCTATATATATGAGTATGCCGATCTATGTGTCAGCATAAAGGAGAGTGAATAACATGAACATTCCCTGCTTGAGGCACTTTATGTAGTTTTTAAAAAAATATATGTATTTCTTCCTAAATCCATTATAGAGTAACTCATTTCAACAAGGGCAAGGTTGTGATTGGTTTTCATAAAGATAAGGCAGGGTTTATAATTAAATTTCACCGGGGACCTACCATCCTGCCTCAGGGCAAAAAATAAAAGGGCTGACAATCCTGCCCTAAGAATATAATAAAGGGTCAAAATATAAATTCCTTTTTGCTAGAATGGTAACTGGAGATTCCTTATTGGGACTTGGTTGATGATTTTTTTTTTTCTTCCCCAAATATCCCCAGTTTCTTTACAATAGCAACGCCTATCCCCAAGGTCTTTTGAGTCACTGAAATTTCTGGCATTAAGACAAAAACCTGAAAGCAGAGCAAGTGGTAATGGTGCCTATTGCTTAGATTTTTCCTTTAATGGGAGAAAAAAGGCAAATTCCTTTGACTATATTCTGTCTTCAGGTCTTCAGATCTTCTACCTTAATGTAAATTTTAAAAAGGAAAAATCAAACTATTATTTGACCCAGCAAGGAATGGCATCCCTAAAATTGGCAGACTCTTAATCTCCCAGGAAACATAATAGTATAGCAAGGATGGGAGGCAGCATCTTCAGATTGTTCTCAAATCAGGAAATAAAGAAATGGAAGGCAAAAGAAGACACAGAGCACTCTGTAGAGTCAGAAGAGTAAGACCTAACACAAGAGGAGCCATGCCTTTGATTACTGAGTGTTAAAACTGAACTGTATTCCGCTAAAAGATACGTCGAAGTCCTAACCCCCAGGACCTGTAAATATCAGCTTATTTGCAAAGAGAGTCTTTACAGATGTAATCAAGTTAAGATGAGATTATAATCAGTTAGGGTGGGCTCTAATTCAGTATGATTGTGTATCTCTTTAAGAAAAAGGGAAGAGACTCATGTCTGTAATCCCAATGCTTTGGGAAGGTCATGCAGGAGGATCGCCTGAGGCCTGGAGATAAAGACAAGCCTAGGCAACATAACAAGACTCCCTTCTCTACAAAAAAATAAAAAATAAAAGAAAAACAGAAGAGACACAGACATATAGAGAGAAGATAGCCAATGTGGTAACAGAGGTAGAAATAAGAGTGATATAGCCAAGGAACACTAAAAACTGATGACCGTCACCAGAAGCTACAAGGAAACAAGTAAGGATTCTATCCATAGTCAGAGGAAGCACATGCCCGCTGACACCTTAATGGTTGGCTTCTGTCCTGCAGAACTGTGAGATAATAAATTTCTGTTTCCAAGCCTGCCAGTTCGTGATCTTTGGCTAGGGAAACCATAGGAAAACAACATACCAAGTAACCCAGGATGTTGGCACAGGAAGGCGTCATGCAGTGGGTAAGCTATACTGGTATAGTACATGAAGCACACTTCAATTACTTCATCAGTTAAAACGAGGAAAAATTTGCATGTAGCAATAGGTCTTCATAAGAAATGAAGACTCTTTGCTGAGAGTGTAGATGGAAAAGAACGTGGGAATATGTAGGAAAAAACATAATCCAGAGTGGAAACACTTTCCTGTACCACGTAAGGGCTTTCATCAATTTCTTCCACTGGTATAGAAAAACTAGAAATTAATATCAAATTCTTATTTTCTTGCATCACTTATAATTTGCTTCAAACATACACACTTTAGTTATTTGTATGTAAAATATACATTGATCTCATTCCAGCATATACATTTAGTCACTACCCAGAAAAAAGTTATATTTAAAACTACATAATATTTTAAGGAATAGAAACTTTCCAGATATTAAAAAATTCAATGACTGCACAGATTAGGTAGCCAACTTGTCTACTGCCAAGACTCAATAGTCCACAATATGGGTTAACTTATGTAAATAGCAGATTGTTGGGGATGTTTCTTGGCAGTGTTGATTTTGTTTGCATTTCAATACTCCATATTTCACCATAGATTAGTTCTGATTCCAGAGAAATTAAGTCCAGATTCACGTGTGCAAAATGTATAAAGCTAATCCATAGAGTCGAATGAGCTAGAGTTCTGTGTGTTACTGTGAATACATAGGGAAGAAAAAGTCTCAGTAAATATGGATAATTTAAAGAAATCTTCACGTTTAAAATTTCATATTTTTCCTACTTAAATATGACATTTAATAATAAAAATGACATATTACTCATATATTCAACAGCATAATCAGTGCTACATCACTTAAAATTAAGTTGTGAGTAGGTGTGGCCGCTAATCTATCATCAAATATCAGTTGCAAAGAAAGAAATGAAGAGATATTTGCCCTTTTCCCTTTATGATCTATATTGGGCATAAAAGAATTGTTGAATTTCTTAGGAAGTTATGATAATGGATGCTAAATAAACACGTGGATTACAAAATCATTCCAAATGTCAAATAAAACATGGTTTAACAATTTTCATAGAAACAAGGCGATTTTATATCATCTATTTTGCTGATTTTAATCTTTTTTTTTTAAATTTGAAAGTAAAGAGCATCTTTAATGAAAAATGTTCCAATATATGATACATATTAAACATTGTAAAGACTCAATACACTGCTATAATTACAATAATAGTATTGAGACTAATATATAAAATATATCAAATATGTCTATAGTTATATGACTACATATATATTTATATATTTCTCTATACTTATATATCAATGTAAATAGATACATATATAGATGTAAAATACATCTTGGAGTACATATAAATACCTTGAAGAAGGCTTTTATGAAAGAGATCTATCAATGTAGCATATGTATTATATAAGTATAATATTGGGAGGCCAAGGTGGGTGGATCACGAGGTCAGGAGATCGAGACTATCCTTGCTAACATGATGAAACCCCTTCTCTACTGAAAATCCAAAAATATCCAGGCGTGGTGGCGGGCGCCTGTAGTCCCAGCTAGTCAGGAGGCTGAGGCAGGAGAATGGCGTGAACCCGGGAGGCGGAGCTTGCAGTTAGCCAAGATCGCGCCACTGCACTCCAGCCTGGGTGACTGAACAAGACTCCGTCTCAAAAAACAAAGAAACAAAAAGTCTATTAATTAATTGATCAATTTTGAACAACAGCTTTTATTGTAGTTACAGGTTTAATAGATAATGTGCCAGCCCTCTTTAAAGTTAATATTAGTGTGCCTAAATATGTCAAATTTTATCATTGATAATGTTTCTGTCTATTTCTTCCCTAATCTATTTGGATCATAATGTAATAATAATCAAGGAACTGTTGAGTTCCCCTAAGGACTTAGCAATATACTGGGTATTTGAACATTGAAAACTGTAAAGAATATGCTTAGTTACTGTTGAGCGGAAATGCTGAGAGGTTCATTAGGCAGAATGAGTAACTCATCCATCAGAGACATCCATGGTAAATGATTTCTCTGACAGTTCATATGTTGAATATGAGAGCACTCATGAGAACATACACACTGGATGATGGCACGCTAACTTTTCTATTATTCCAAAAGTCTGTTCTTCAATAAAGGCCTGTAACTCTATCTTAAATTACCTGTCATGCTATACATAGCATAGGCTATAAATAATTCTGACCAACACATTAGATCTACTGAAATATAACTCAGGTGATTAGATTTGTGACATGGGATCACTGAAACCCTATAGAGCACATGGGTAATCTGGAATTTAAATCGTTAAGGGAAAATGATAAGAAAATTAGCAATATTCATAATGTTTGAAAAATCCTAATTTGCACACTAGTAAATAGCTGTGTAGAAATGACACCAAAATATACCCATTAGGTTACTAAATGTTGTGTAACACAAAAGCAAGAGGATACATAGTTATGTTAATAAGAGGGATAGGCCAGGTGCAATGGCCCACGTTCATAATCCCAGTGCTTTGAAAGGCTGAGTCCGAAGGATAACTTTAGGCCAGGAATTTGAGACCTGCCTGAGCAATGAAGCAAGACTGCATCTTTACAAGAAAATTTAAAAAAACAAATAGCCGGGTGTTGTGATGCACACCTGTAGTCCCAGCACTTGGGAATCTGAGGTGGGAGGATCACTTGAGCTCAGGAGTTCTGGGATACACTGAGCTATGATCCTGTAACTGCACTACAGTCTGGGTGACAGAGTGAAGTCTTGTCTCAAAAAAAAAAAGGTGATATCATCTGAAAGAAAAAAAGACCCAGACTCAGTGATGGCCTTTATTAATTATTCTAAATTATTCTTTCATTCATAATCCTACTGATAATACTATATGTTCAATATAAATATTTTACATAAATAGTAAATCATTTGTAATATTAGCTTGGTGTAAAAGTAATAGTGGCTTTTTCCATTAAAATAATATAAACATAAACCTTAAGCACTAAAATTGAATACTAAATACTAAAATATAAGCAAATACTAAGTAAATCCTAAAAGTGAATAATTTATATTGAGTTTAAAACATTCATTACAATGAACATTGCATCTGATCCAATTATAGCAATAATTATTACTTTAATGAATATATAAATAGAAATCATGATTTACAAGGACTTCTCATTCATGTTTGGAAACAACATGGGGACAGAGATTAGTGTGAAATACAGTAGTTGGAAGCAGATAAGTATATGGTGAAAAATAGAAGAACAAATGAATGGATGAAAGTAAATGTAAAACCAAACACAAACCAATGTCAGTTTAGTGAAATATAATTACATGAGCACTTTATTGCATGTGATTGGAATTTATGGAGCAGATGAAAGTTGGGAAAATTTAAACTGTAGTTGTTTTTTGGAGGGAGGGATTAGCAGTTCCACTTGTTTATTTAAATCAGATCAAAATATTAAATGATGTACATTAAATTTATCTATATGTTGACAGATTATTTCCCTTTATAAGTCTTTCATCTCTCTATATATTTAAGATATATGTAATGAAAACATTATTGATATCATCAGTGTATTTTCTATAGCAGTAATATGAGCATGAAGTCTTTATATTTTTATTGTGTCACTTTTTATATTTGGGGGTGATAATAATTACCTTTCAGTGTAGCCATCCTCCAGCAAAAATAATAAATCATCATAAATAATGACATCTCCTAATGGGTGCATAAAGAGAGAAAACTGAGTAAAGAAAGAAAACACACTAATAAAAAAAGATAAAAAATACATTACATAAAATGCTCACTTATACCACTAGTTAGTGATTTGTCTCCAGAAGGTAAAAACTACATAGCTGTTTTTGAATTATTTTTTAATTTAATTTAATTTTATTTTATTATTTGTGTAGCAGAGTCTAGCTCTGTCACCCAGGCTGGAGTGCAAAGGCGCGATCTTGGCTTACTGCAACCTCTGCCGCCCGGGTTCAAAGGATTCTTCTGCCTCAGTCTCCTGAGTAGCTGGAATTACAGGCACCCGCCACCTCTCCTGGCTAGTTTTTTTGTATTTTTAATAGATACAGGGTTTCACCACGTTGGCCAGGCTGGTCTCAAACTCCTGACCTCAGGTGGTCTGCCCGCCTCGGTCTCACAAAGTGCTAGGATTGCAAGCATGAGCCACTGTGCCCGGCCTATTTTTGAATCATTTTATAAACATACAAGTTATTTCTAGAGACACCAATTCTTTTATTTATTCACTCATTTAATGAAGCAATCTAAAGCTCATTGAGTAGTTCCATGAGCCAGCCAATGGAATGTAAGTTCTTTGAGAGCACTCATTATTTTGTTCTTTGCTAACCCTAGAACAGAGCCTGGCACATAGTAGATACTTAATAAATTTGTGTTAAGTGAATGAATTAATGCTATGTGCTGGCATGTAATAGTGAAAAAATCATGTACAGTCCATGGCCGCCTAGTGTTTCCAGTGCAGTGGGTGAAGCTTTTGGGTGTTCATAATTATTGTTACATATTAATGCAAATCTTACAGCTATCACTTAAGGCAAATAAAATTTTTGTTTAGCAACATTAAAAATAAGGTAACCCAGATGCAAGATGCCTAGTAGCTGTTTAGGGCAAGGATGGCATATGTATACATATGTAACAAACCTGCATGTTGTGCACATGCACCCTAGAACTTAAGGAATAATAATAATAATAATAATAATAATAACAAAATAAAAAAGAATTGTGAGATGTGCCAGATCTTAAATGAGTGGCTTCTTTCAAAGAAATCTCTTAATGTCTATGCAAAATAGAGGGATCCACATGTCTTTTGTCCCTCTTTTCACACTTCTTTCACATTAGAAAAGCATCTTTACACAGGAAGGCACGTATGGGCAATTTAAGAAAAATCTGGACTATGACTCTCTAAATTGTGGAATTAAGCACAGATTGTCTGTTTACTCACCCTGGAAAAAGATTCTCTGGGGAAAGATCAACAATCAGGAATGATTCAATATCCCTGGGAAAAATTCAGTAATAAGCCTATCAGTCATCAGCTCCTAAGAAGTATTCCAGGATTCAGATCTTGGATGCACAATTTAGTATGCTTATTGAAAACTTAGAAGGAATTGTGAAGAAGCTCAAAATCTCCAATTACATTAAAATGGAATATATACAAAATTCAAAGAAACAGAAAGATATTTTTTGAAGTGTCAAGGAAGAGGTGATTACAAACTTTGAAAGTTTATAAGGGTTATCTTAGGGACTATAATCACAGTCAATTGTCTATTTTTATCAAGGAAAATAAAAAAGAAAGCACAGATATATTGTGTATTGCAATTACCTCATATTATGCCTTTAAAAAAATTTGCTTACAGAGGCCTGGCGCGGTGGTTCACGCCTGTAATCCCAGCACTTTGTGAGGCCGAGGTGGGCGGATCACTAGGTCAAGAGATGGAGACCACAGTGAAACCTCGTCTCTACTAAAAATACAAAAAAAAAAAAAAAAAAAAAAAAAGCCGGGCGCGGTGGCGGGCGCCTGTTACCCCAGCTACTCCGGAGACTGAGCCAGGAGAATGGCGTGAACCCGGGAGGCAGAGCTTGCAGTGAGCTGAGATCGTGCCACTGTACTCCCGCCTGGGTGACAGAGCGAGACTCCGTCTCAAAAAAAACCCACAAAAAAACAAAAAACAAAAAACATTTGCTTACAGTAAAAATTATATTATAAAACATGTATTTAGTGTTTTAAGCACTTAGTGACTTTTGGAAACTTAAGTGACTTACTTTGAGAAGTATAACAACATTTTCTTACTGAAGAATATTTGTGACATAAATATCCTTTTCTGTTATGGATAAAATTCTTTCAAAAAAGGTAGATATAGACCTACTAGATTCTTTGTAAAAAGATACTTTATATTCTTAATTCTCTTTCCATTAATTCATTACCTCAGCAAAATTTACTCATTGTTTGCCTTTTACTTATTCAACTCTGAATGCTATGTTGCTGAGTTACATATGTTTTTGTAAACCATCTCAAATATTTAATGGAACAGTGGAGAATATGAGTTAATACACTGTAAACATTTTGTTCAAATGAGCATCATCTGAAGTATAGTAACTCATCTGGGGCACTTGGGAACTGAGTAGTATTAATATAGATCAAGAGAATCCATACATTTTAGTTTCCCCTGACAATTCTAAAGTGTTTTTTTTTTTTAATTTCTTAAGGCTAAGATTCGAGAGATAAATATTTGTTAATAATCAGATTAACAATACTAATCATAAGAATTAAAGCCCAATTAGATTTTAAGATGAGGAACTTTTGGTTTCTAATTCCATGGTAATGCTCAAATAACATATCTGGAGAAACACAGGAAATTGTGTACTGCAGAGCATTGTAGGGAGAGAAGGAAATTCACCTATACAATGCCCTTTTAGCTTCAGCAATTATTGATTTCCATGTTAACTGAGCCCTTTGAGAGCTCTACTTTAAAACCATAAATCAACAAAAGTTACACAAATCATCTAGATTCTTACTAAATGAAAAGAAGATGTGATATGATTTATAAGATTAGGGTTGAAATGTGTAAGCAGGATTCTTATGATTAATTATCCAAAGTAAACTTTATTATTTAAGAGCTATTCGACTATAAAGAAGCTGATATTTTTCCCCAACAACGTGGATTAGATTTACATGGTGTCATAAATATTGACAGCATTGTACTAGTCATGCATTTTGATTTTTCTTTCATACTGAAAATCCTATAGAAATAAGGATTATATAAACACATTTAGGATGGATGCACTCAGGAGTTGAAATGATGGAACCAGTGACTCTATGACTATTAAGTTGTTTTCATGCTGTTAAATATTTTGCATAACAGTGGGGAACTGAGGTACAAAGGACTGTTTCAGCATCTCTTACTACAACTCTATTTTTCCCATGATTTGTACATAGATTAAGGTTAATGGTTTTTAGTCTTTTTCCATGTACTATTAAGTAGAAGGTAGTATATAAAAATGTAATTTTTTTTAAATTCCAGTGAAAGTCAAAAACTGCAGAGAATAGGTATTAAATGCCTACCTATTCCAAAGAATTGTGTTAGAATAAAGCCATGCAGCATATACTAAAAGGTAGCAACACTGGTCAAGCACCCTACTTTACAGGTTGTATAAGACTAGAAAAATAACTGTATATATTATCAGAGAGTCTTTCAAGTGAATTTTTGGAGTAGAAATGGTGATTTCCTGCAAGAGGGTGAGCCTGACATCTCTCTGCTTATCAGGATATTTACTAAGCTGTGGCATTGCAACAGTTGTGAGGTATTGCACTAGACAACCTTAGAACAAAATGATGTGGGCTTAATAGAGGTTGATGCACGTATAAACATACAGACTGATGCCTGCTTTCCTTCCCCTGCCAGAAGTTTGAAGGCAGGCCTCTGGCTGGAGCAACCAAAAAAGGAATCCTCTAAGGGAGGTGCTAGAAATTTCCCCAGTTGCCAAGGCAAAGATGGCTGAGCTCTAGTGAGACTACAGAAGCTGAGTAGCTCATTGTAAGGAGACTTTGCTTTTCACTAAACAGGACAGATGATTGTAGAATTAAGAGGGTTTGTCACAGGGTCAAGAGGAGGGTGGGAGGCAAGAGGCAGGAGGAGAGCACTATTCCTGTCAGAGAAACAGGCAGTGTGGTTATCACCAAGGGTGGATCTCTGCAGTCCACAATGACTCCCACAAAATAACCAGCCTTTGTCATGAGAGTAGGATGCCAGTTATTATCAGTTAACATTAAACTGTAAACAGTCCTAAAACTACCAATACTCAAATGCAATTGGTTATGGTTCTACTGGTTGGTTTTATTGTTGTCTTCCTAAATGATACATTTTTAAAAGATCCATCGGGGGGAAAAAAGCAACAACACTGAAATACATTTAAGGGAGGGTCTTAATACTGTTAAGGTGTCTGAAATCTATGCTTCATAAAGGACAACGAGGAGGTGATGAAAATGAGAACTACCAATAATAAGGTGAGAGAGGTGTCAGTATTCTATTTATATACTTAAAGGGTTCTTATGTGGGAGCTTGTTTCAGGGCCTGAAATTAAGATCGGGGGTGAAAAATAAAAAGGTGAAAATTCTGGATAAATATAAATAAAAATATTTAAGAAGCAAAAAAATCCATTAAAGGAATAACTTGTGCAAAATATGTTTTCTTCGATCATTGGAATTATCTAAACCAAAACTAAATAATTACCATGGATGAGTCTGGAAGAATACCATTGACTAGATGATTTTTAAAAGGTGACTATATACCTTGATTTTCAAAGAAAGTTCTAGTTTTGCCTGTTGCTTTAGAAAAAATATTAATAGGGTCCTTTTATTTTCTAAAGTTGTTATAAGATACAATGAAAATGTAATCACTGTACGTAAGAGAGACTGCCTAAATCTAAGAGTCTATGAATTTATTTCTTTGGTAAAGTCAATGACCTTTTAATGATATTTCTCATACACAAAAAGACTGCCTGACTTACTTTTTGAGTTATTTCGAATCAAAACTGATAATATATTAGGAGAGACTTCAAAAGTATTACATACTCCATGAATTTTGTTGTTTTGCAACTATTAATTTTTCCCATTAAATGATTTCATAAGCTAAGAATATATATTTCCTGCATCCATATGACTTACAAAATATGGGTGCACTCTGGGTGGGAATTTAGAGACCCACTTTCTCAATGAACAGTAAGACTCATCTGTGGCCAAGCAGTTCCATAGGACAAAATTGGTACTAGAGGAGAAAGAACATATGAACAGTGACGGAAACTGTATCAAACTACGTATTTTGGGATTATTGTCTTCAAGCTCCCAACTGAAGAAGATGGAGCTGACATTAACAAAAGATGAAAACAACTGTTTTGGTTTTATTTGCTTGGCTATTTCCACAACTTCCATTGAGCTTCCTCTAAGAATGACAAGAGAGCTGAAACATTAGGTTAACAGGAGAAGAAACCACTCTGATCTAAACTCACCACTGGTGTCTATACTCCAATCGTTTCATGATTTATAATGCAAAGACTGTCCAACTGTCTTAACCACACACCCCTGGCTCAGTTCTCTTGCCTACCAATATTATATTTAAGGAATGAAGTATTTCTGTTGTCAATGTCTGTAGAAATAATGGTAGGCAGAAAAGAGCAAACAGTTACTAATATTATCTACTGAAAAATAAACTAAAAATGTGATAATGCCTACAGTGTTTTGATATTCCAGCTTAACTAAGGTAAGTATACATCCTGTCATATTGAAGACGGCCTTGGTTTCAAGCAGTTTTCTTCATATCCCTTACCGCCCCTTTTCACCCACGAAAAGATACTGATTGGGATCAAAGTGCTCAAAGAGAAGGTGGCCCTGATCTATTAACAGAAAGGAGAAAAAGAAAATAAAACATTAAGCCACTTCCAAAAATTAGTTAGTTTAATAAGTTTTTTTGAACTTTGTCTTGTCGGGGCTCTTTTAGTTTCACAATCTATATCAGTTGATCTTTTGAAAGGCAGATATTTATTCATTTCTCTTATGCGTAATGCATCTCCTTCAAATAGTTTGTATGCTCCCTGAGAGTAAAATTCACATCAAAATGTCTTAAGTACATCTCTCAACATATTAATATTTTCTAAATAAACATTACACATATGCATGAAGATGACTTTAGAGTGAATCCAAATTCTGTTAGAAATTTAGGAATAAACCTAGAAAGAATAAGTCTCAGTTTCAGAAGACCTGGTACTTATATGTCCATGATTTTAAATTATGTTGCGTCGTAATTAAGTATAAAGGTCATGACATTATTCTAGATACATCTTCAAAAGTCACATCTGAAATTATTTATGTCTCTAAAAATAGACTCAGTGCTGACATAATTCACTTTTCAGCTTAGCGTTTTTGCGGAAACATCTTTATTGTAATAAAAATTGAAGTGATTGACCTGACTTGAGAGAAATACATTTTTGTACTGTATTTAACAATAGAGACTTTAAATAGGAAGTGAAAAAATAGGCAGCTGAATATAAGGTAATGGCAAATAACATATTTTTAAAATAGGCAGTAGATAGACTTCTTTCTCTGAAAATATGAGATAAAAAAGAGTTAAAACAGAACATTTCAGGGGAAGCAAACATCACGATTTCAGTGTCTCTTAACCACTAGAATTGTTTAACAGGAGGGAAATACTAATTAAGATTTCACTGCCGCCAAGCAATATTTACTGTAGTTGAACTGGATGAGTTTAAAGCGGCTCAATCTCATTTCCTTGTTAAGATCTTCATACAGAAACCCAGGCTCCTCAGATTTAATCAGAGGCAGCTCCCTCTCCTCCCGCTCTCCCCTACAGAGAAGAAACACATTTGGTACTCCACGACCTCAAGAGATTATTAATCTATAAAAATGTTCTTGCCCTCCCACAAACTCCCAGCCTATGACAATAATTATGATGGCTGCTGCAGCACTGTATTGCTGTTAAAAATGGCAATAATAGTGATGAAATTAAATCCTCTTTCCTTATGTATAAATGCAACACTTATTTCCATGCTATTTGGATAGGATCCATTCTTTTCCAGCAGCCATGGCTATGCATCATTCTTAAATGTACTATAAATCTTCTAATAATTAATAACTGCTAAGGCTCGATTCCTTAAAAAATGAATTTCTATGAAATATGAATCACCCATAACTGAATCATTTTCTCCTTTCCTCAGCTGTAAAGCTACAAGGAAAGGGAGTGAATATCAAATATGTAAATAATAATTTAAAAGTTCTCTTTAAAATATTTTGGTGTTCTAGGTTGGCTTTATTTTTTATTGGATTAATTCCTTAGGACTGTTCTTTGGTTGCCATTTTCAAGAGTGTATTTTGTTACATTTGGTTTCTCAGGCATTGTTTTCTGTTCTACATGTGAATTTCTTTTTATTAAGAGATTAGTATAGTTTATTTAGAAATAAACAAAATGTTAAAGGAACTAAAATAAGTGGATATAGCACCATATATAACTGGCATTAAGTTTTTATGGTATATTCACTTAGAGTATTTTTATACACAAATCTGTGTTTCCATGTCTATATATGTCTATATACACACATATGAGTGGGATTACATAAAATATTATTTTTAAATTTAGTTATTATTACTTCAATAGCACATTTTTCACATTATTGCAATTTTGAAGCTATTGCTACTTTACTGTTACTTAAGAATTGCAGGGGGGCGGAGCAAGATGACCAAATAGGAACAGCTCCAGTCTCCAACTCCCAGCGCGAGCGACACAGAAGACCGGTGATTTCTGCATTTTCAACTGAGGTACTGGGTTCATCTCACTGGGGAGTGCCGGACGATCGGTGCTGGTCAGCTGCTGCAGCCCGACCAGCGAGAGCTGAAGCAGGGCGAGGCATTGCCTCACCTGGGAAGCGCAAGGGGGAAGGGAATCCCTTTTCCTAGCCAGGGGAACTGAGACACACAACACCTGGAAAATCGGGTAACTCCCACCCCAATACTGCGCTTTAAGCAAACAGGCACACCAGGAGATCATATCCCACACCTGGCCGGGAGGGTCCCACACCCACGGAGCCTCCCTCATTGCTAGCACAGCAGTCTGTGATCTAACAGCAAGGCAGCAGCGAGGCTGGGGGAGGGGCGCCCACCATTGCTGAGGCTTAAGTAGGTAAACAAAGCTGCTGGGAAGCTCGAACTGGGTGGAGCTCGCAGCAGCTCAAGGAAACCTGCCTGTCTCTGTAGACTCCACCTCTGGGGACAGGGCACAGTAAACAATAACAAACACAGCCCAAACCTCTGCAGACGCAAACGACTCTGTCTGACAGCTTTGAAGAGAGCAGTGGATCTCCCAACACGGAGGTTGAGATCTGAGAAGGGACAGACTCCCTGCTCAAGTGGGTCCCTGACCCCTGAGTAGCCTAACTGGGAGACATCCCCCACTAGGGGCAGTCTGACACCCCACACCTCACAGGGTGGAGTACACCCCTGAGAGGAAGCTTCCAAAGCAAGAATCAGACAGGTACACTCGCTGTTCAGAAATATTCTATCTTCTGCAGCCTCTGCTGCTGATACCCAGGCAAACAGGGTCTGGAGTGGACCTCAAGCAATCTCCAACAGACCTAGAGCTGAGGGTCCTGACTGTTAGAAGGAAAACTATCAAACAGGAAGGACACCTACACCAAAACCCCATCAGTACATCACCATCATCAAAGACCAGAGGCAGATAAAACCACAAAGATGGGGAAAAAGCAGGGCAGAATAGCTGGAAATTCCAAAAATAAGAGCGCATGTCCCCCGGCAAAGGAGCGCAGCTCATCGCCAGCAATGGATCAAAGCTGGACGGAGAATAACTTTGATGAGATGAGAGAAGAAGGCTTCAGTCCATCAAATTTCTCAGAGCTAAAGGAGGAATTACGTACCCAGAGCAAAGAAACTAAAAATCTTGAAAAAAAAGTGGAAGAATTGATGGCTAGAGTAATTAATGCAGAGAAGGTCATAAATGAAATGAAAGAGATGAAAACCATGACATGAGAAATACGTGACAAATGCACAAGCTAACCGACTCGATCAACTGGAAGAAAGAGTATCTGCGATTGAGGATCAAATGAATGAAATGAAGCGAGAAGAGAAACCAAAAGAAAAAAGAAGAAAAAGAAATGAACAAAGCCTGCAAGAAGTATGGGATTATGTAAAAAGACCAAATCTACGTCTGATTGGGGTGCCTGAAAGTGAGGGGGAAAATGGAACCAAGTTGGAAAACACTCTTCAGGATATCATCCAGGAGAACTTCCCCAACCTAGTAGGGCAGGCCAACATTCAAATCCAGGAAATACAGAGAACGCCACAAAGATACTCCTCGAGAAGAGCAACTCCAAGACACATAATTGCCAGATTCACCAAAGTTGAAATGAAGGAAAAAATCTTAAGGGCAGCCAGAGAGAAAGGTCGGGTTACCCACAAAGGGAAGCCCATCAGACTAACAGCAGATCTCTCGGCAGAAACTCTCCAAGCCAGAAGAGAGTGGGGGCCAATATTCAACATTCTTAAAGAAAAGAATTTTAAACCCAGAATTTCATATCCAGCCAAACTAAGTTTCATAAGTGAAGGAGAAATAAAATCCTTTACAGATAAGCAAATGCTTAGAGATTTTGTCACCACTAGGCCTGCCTTACAAGAGACCCTGAAGGAAGCACTAAACATGGAAAGGAACAACCGGTACCAGCCAGTGCAAAAACATGCCAAAATGTAAAGACCATCGAGGCTAGGAAGAAACTGCATCAACTAACGAGCAAAATAACCAGATAATATCATAATGGCAGGATCAAGTTCACACATAACAATCTTAACCTTAAATGTAAATGGACTAAATGCTCCAATTAAAAGACACAGACTGGCAAACTGGATAAAGAGTCAAGACCCATCATTCTGCTGTATTCAGGAGACCCATCTCACACGCAGAGACATACATAGGCTCAAAATAAAGGGATGGAGGAAGATTTACCAAGCAAATGGAGAACAAAAAAAAGCGGGGGTTGCAATACTAGTCTCTGATAAAACAGACTTTAAACCATCAAAGATCAAAAGAGACAAAGAAGGCCATTACATAATGGTAAAGGGATCAATTCAACAGGAAGAGCTAACTATCCTAAATATATATGCACCCAATACAGGACCACCCAGATTCATCAAGCAAGTCCTTAGAGACTTACAAAGAGACTTAGACTCCCAAACATTAATAATGGGAGACTTCAACACTCCACTGTCAACATTAGACAGATCAACGAGACAGAAAGTTAACAAGGATATCCAGGAATTGAACTCATCTCTGCAGCAAGCAGACCTAATAGACATCTATAGAACTCTCCACCCCAAATCAACAGAATATACATTCTTCTCAGCACCACATCGTACTTACTACAAAATTGACCACGTAATTGGAAGTAAAGCACTCCTCAGCAAATGTACAAGAACAGAAATTATAACAAACTGTCTCTCAGACCACAGTGCAATCAAACTAGAACTCAGGACTAAGAAACTCAATCAAAACCGCTCAACTACATGGAAACTGAACAACCTGCTCCTGAATGACTACTGGGCACATAATGAAATGAAGGCAGAAATAAAGATGTTCTTTGAAACCAATGAGAACAAAGATACAACATACCAGAATCTCTGGGACACATTTAAAGCAGTGTGTAAAGGGAAATTTATAGCACTAAATGCCCACAAGAGAAAGCAGGAAAGATCTAAAATTGACACTCTAACATCGCAATTAAAAGAACTAGAGAAGCAAGAGCAAACACATTTGAAAGCTAGCAGAAGGCAAGAAATAACTAAGATCAAAGCAGAACTGAAGGAGATAGAGACACAAAAAACCCTCCAAAAAATCAATGAATCCAGGAGTTGGTTTTTTGAAAAGATCAACAAAATTGATAGACCGCTAGCAAGACTAATAAAGAAGAAAAGAGAGAAGAATCAAATCGACGCAATTAAAAATGATAAAGGGGATATCACCACCGACCCCACAGAAATACAAACTACCATCAGAGAATACTATAAACACCTGTACGCAAATAAACTGGAAAATCTAGAAGAAATGGATAATTTCCTGGACACTTACACTCTTCCAAGACTAAACCAGGAAGAAGTTGAATCCCTGAATAGACCAATAGCAGGCTCTGAAATTGAGGCAATAATTAATAGCCTACCAACCAAAAAAAGTCCAGGACCAGATGGATTCACAGCTGAATTCTACCAGAGGTACAAGGAGGAGTTGGTACCATTCCTTCTGAAACTATTCCAATCAATAGAAAAAGAGGGAATCCTCCCTAACTCATTTTATGAGGCCAACATCATCCTGATACCAAAGCCTGGCAGAGACACAACAAAAAAAGAGAATTTTAGACCAATATCCCTGATGATCATCGATGCAAAAATCCTCAATAAAATACTGGCAAACCGAATTCAGCAACACATCAAAAAGCTTATCCACCATGATCAAGTGGGCTTCATCCCTGGGATGCAAGGCTGGTTCAACATTCGCAAATCAATAAACATAATCCAGCATATAAACAGAACCAAAGACAAGAACCACATGATTATCTCAATAGATGCAGAAAAGGCTTTTGACAAAATTCAACAGCCCTTCATGCTAAAAACGCTCAATAAATTCGGTATTGATGGAACGTACCTCAAAATAATAAGAGCTATTTATGACAAACCCACAACCAATATCATACTGAATGGGCAAAAACTGGAAAAATTCCCTTTGAAAACTGGCACAAGACAGGGATGCCCTCTCTCACCACTCCTATTCAACATAGTGTTGGAAGTTCTGGCTAGGGCAATTAGGCAAGAGAAAGAAATCAAGGGTATTCAGTTAGGAAAAGAAGAAGTCAAATTGTCCCTCTTTGCAGATGACATGATTGTATATTTAGAAAACCCCATTGTCTCAGCCCAAAATCTCCTTAAGCTGATAAGCAACTTCAGCAAAGTCTCAGGATACAAAATTAATGTGCAAAAATCACAAGCATTCTTATACACCAGTAACAGACAAACAGAGAGCCAAATCAGGAATGAACTTCCATTCACAATTGCTTCAAAGAGAATAAAATACCTAGGAATCCAACTGACAAGGGATGTAAAGGACCTCTTCACGGAGAACTACAAACCACTGCTCAGTGAAATAAAAGAGGACACAAACAAATGGAAGAACATACCATGCTCATGGATAGGAAGAATCAATATCGTGAAAATGGCCATACTGCCCAAGGTAATTTCTAGATTCAATGCCATCCCCATCAAGCTACCAATGAGTTTCTTCACAGAATTGGAAACAACTGCTTTAAAGTTCATATGGAACCAAAAAAGAGCCCGCATCTCCAAGACAATCCTAAGTCAAAAGAACAAAGCTGGAGGCATCATGCTACCTGACTTCAAACTATACTACAAGGCTACAGTAACCAAAACAGCATGGTACTGGTACCAAAACAGAGATATAGACCAATGGAACAGAACAGAGTCCTCAGAAATAATACCACACATCTACAGCCATCTGATCTTTGACAAACCTGAGAGAAACAAGAAATGGGGAAAGGATTCCCTATTTAATAAATGGTGCTGGGAAAATTGGCTAGCCATAAGTAGAAAGCTGAAACTGGATCCTTTCCTTACTCCTTATACGAAAATTAATTCAAGATGGATTAGAGACTTAAATGTTAGACCTGATACCATAAAAATCCTAGAGGAAAACCAAGGTAATACCATTCAGGACATAGGCATGGGCAAAGACTTCATGTCTAAAACACCAAAAGCAATGGCAGCAAAAGCCAAAATTGACAAATGGGATCTAATTAAACTAAAGAGCTTCTGCACAGCAAAAGAAACTACCATCAGAGTGAACAGGCAACCTACAGAATGGGAGAAAATTTTTGCAATCTACTCATCTGACAAAGGGCTAATATCCAGAACCTACAAAGAACTCAAACAAATTTACAAGAAAAAAACAAACAACCCCATCAAAAAGTGGGCAAAGCATATGAACAGACATTTCTCAAAAGAAGACATTCATACAGCCAACAGACACATGAAAAAATGCTCATTATCACTGGCCATCAGAGAAATGCAAATCAAAACCACAATGAATACCATCTCACACCAGTTAGAATGGCGATCATTAAAAAGTCAGGAAACAACAGGTGCTGGAGAGGATGTGGAGAAATAGGAACACTTTTACACTGTTGGTGGGATTGTAAACTAGTTCAACCATTATGGAAAACAGTATGGCGATTCCTCAAGGATCTAGAACTAGATGTACCATATGACTCAGCCATCCCATTAATGGGTATATACCCAAAGGATTATAAATTATGCTGCTATAAAGACACATGCACACGTATGTTTATTGCAGCACTATTCACAATAGCAAAGACTTGGAATCAACCCAAATGTCCATCAGTGACAGATTGGATTAAGAAAATGTGGCACATATACACCATGGAATAGTATGCAGTCATCAAAAAGGATGAGTTCATGTCCTTTGTAGGGACATGGATGCAGCTGGAAACCATCATTCTTAGCAAACTATCACAAGAACAGAAAACCAAACACCGCATGTTCTCACTCATAGGTGGGAACTGAACAATGAGATCACTTGGACTCAGGAAGGGGAACATCACACACCGGGGCCTATCATGGGGAGGGGGGAGGGGGGAGGGATTGCATTGGGAGTCATACCTGATGTAAATGACGAATTGATGGGTGCAGCACACCAACATGGCACAAGTATACATATGTAACAAACCTGCACATTATGCACATGTACCCTACAACTTAAAGTATTATAATAATAAATAAATTTTAAAAAAAAAGAATTTCAGACTGTTTTTTTGAAACAGTAATGTATTTTACCAAAATCATAACTAATTTTTTAATTTGGATTTTTAGCCACAAAAAAGAGAACTATTAGTATACCACATTATACATTTTTGTACATTTCCTAATTCATATTATTTAAAATTTTTATTCATATATCTTCCTTTTTCCATTCCTGTATCCCTCTATATCCAATCTATAATTCCCACCTTATCATGGAAGTTGGGGTTGAAAAAGGCTTAGTAGCTTGTACAAAGTTCCACAATCAATGAGTGGTAGAACAAGACCTGTTTTCAAAATCAAGAAGTAGATCTTGCATTGTGGGTAGCGTTTGGAAATAGACGAAATTCTGAGTGAGTAATTTAGGTACAAGGATTGTGTGCAGTAGCTGACCCTGGGTGAGAAAGACAAAAGTCTTGGGATAGTTACTCTAAAACTTGAAACATCTGTGGCTTGGCTTCTGCTTGGCTCAGTTTTACAATGAAGGAAGTTTTCTGCAAGTAAAAACTAATAACTAAAATGCTTCATTCTCAAGTATTCTAAACACAACAAATACTATTTAATAGCTGTAAGATTCATTTGATATTATCCATTCTATTTAGCTTTATTTTTATAAATAAGGAAACTGACTAAAAATTGTAAATGATCTTTCCAAGGTTGCCCAGTTAACTTGTGTAAAATTACATAAATAGTTTGGAAATAATATTACACAACCTGAAATGTATCTAATAAAAGCACAAAGTAGGAAGGAAACAGGAAGGAAGCAAAGAAGGAAGGAAGGGAGGGAGGGAGGGAGGGAGGAAGGAAAGGAGGAAAGGAGGGAAGGAGGGAAGAAGGAAGGAAAGAAAACACTAATTTTCTTTGCCTTTCATACTTGGTATATCAACTTGATGATGCTTTGCCTTTCATACTTGGTGTGTCAACTTGATGATGCTTAGTGGTTATTTGCATATGAAAAGTATGTCTCAATGTATTTTCATTCCCTCAACAAAAATGTAGAATTCTCGAGAGAAGGGGAAAGTTAGGATGTGGGGATGCCGTTTCAAACAGCAAGTACTAAAATGCTTAATAGATCAATCTTTTTTTAATGTAGAAATGATAGCCCTTAATCTGAAAAATAATCCCACTCTCTGCTTGTTTATCTCTGTATCTTGAATGTGTTTGAATTGGTTTTCTCCTATGTTAGTAAGTAACTATGTCAGTATGAGAGCCCATTAAAACTTATCCATCACTTCTACCTTAATTGAAATCTCAAACAGTTTTTTTTCCCAGCATGTTGTAATATAGGGGAAGAATCATATAAAAGGAAAATTCTACCCCACATTGCAGAATTTAGCAGTAAGTAGATCAGATGTTTCTAACGAATGAATATGGTAGCAATTTGTCTTTTAACTTTTCTGTACGCACGTGTGTGTTGTGTGTGTGTGTGTGTGTGTGTGTGTGTGTGTGTGTGTGTGTGTAATATTTTAAAACTTTGCCAGTGCCACATTAGGTTAACAAGAAAAACAATTACACTAAAAGCGATCCAAATATTTGTATTGGGAGTCAGAAAGAAATGTCAACATAGGGAGACAGTATCCTAGGCTTTAACCAGATGTTGAGCTCAAAGCTCACAGGCACAGTAGGCTTATAGAGGAGAGCTTTATAGAGGAAAGAGCTTTATAGAGGAGAGAAGGCAGATGCAACCCTGTGGCCTGGGGCAAGGCTGAAAGGAGTGTGCAGGGAGCTGGTGAGGGCCTAAAAGTGGCTCTTCGCCACTCTGTAAAAAGGAAAGTGTGTTTCTCCTGTAGTCCACGCTGGAGAATGAACACAACTTTGCTTGGGGGCTTGCCTTACTTAATACAAAGAATGTAGTCCCAGAGGGGAAAATTTAGCTCAGTTTTGTCAAAGAAAAACTTTTTAGTGATAAATGGAGTAAGAACTCACTGCTTTTAAGCAACTACTTCTAAAACAAGGTCGACAGAAGGATCAAGCTACATCAAACAAGTAAGAAATATCTAGCAAGGAACTTCCTGAAATGGTGAATATAACTGAAACGAAAACCCAGAATGTTAGCTTGAATTTAAGATACAAAATGTGATTGAGCATAGAGTGAGCACCAAGTATCACTAATAAGTAGGAGTATTAAAAAAATGATAGACTAACACGATCCCCAGACTCCAGAGAGAAATCTACATTTTCACTGTGCATCTTTAGGTATTTATCTGGAATAAAATTTCATTGTCCTATTGACTTTTTTGTCAATTTCAAATACATAAGAAATTGGTCATAAAATTTAGCTAAAGATATTACAGCCAATAAAATGTTGTTGGTGACTTTTATTAAATTGACACAGAATCTTTAATATGGTACTAGTCTGTTTGAGGTGCTATAACAAGATACCATAGACTAAGTGACCTAAAAACAACAGAAATTTATCTCTCACAGTTCTGGAGACTGAGAAGTCTAAGATAAGCAGCGGAGAGATTTGGTGTCTTGTGAGGACATATTTTCTATTTCATAGATGACACCTTCTTACATTTTTCTCAGACAGTAGGAAGATCATAGTAGTCTTCTGGAGAGGGTGGGATCTTTTATAAGGGAACTAATTTCATTAACTAGGTTTCCACCCTCATAACTTCACCACCCAAAGGTCTTACCTCCTGGTACTATTGCCTTGGTGATTTGAATTTCAATACATAAATTTGAGGAAGACACAAATATTCAGTCCATAACACATTCACAGCTATGTAACTTAATAAAAGTAATTGAAGTAATTGTTTAGTAACCTAATCTAAAATGAGAATAAGGATAACATATGTATAAAGACAGAGGTTGGCCAAAATAATCAATCTATTTGTTGAAATGTGGCCCAGCTCTGAATTTATAATATCAATAAAATTGTTTTTATTCATGTGCTTTTAATTTAGCATAATGTTGACATTAAAAACAACAATATAGAAAATAATAATGCTGTAGACTTAATGTTTGTGTCTCCAAGAGTTCATATTTTGAAAGCTAATCCCAAACGTAAGGGGATTAGGATGTGAGATCTTTGGGAGCTTATTAAGTCATGAAGATGAAGCTCTTATGTTCTTAGAAAAGGGGCCTTAGGGAACTCCCTTCCTCCTCCTGCCATGTGAGGACACAACTAGAAGAAGGGCATCTATTGAAACCAACCCAATTGTTCTGTAGATTTTTTTTTTTTGATAAACATAGAAATTCTGGTATTAAAGATTGAAATTTATATTTGTTTTATCTGAGTTCCTTCATCAGGAAACAACCTCAGGTCTTTCAAAAAAAAAGTATCAAGTAACTGAAACTCATCGGATCACCACATCCAGAAAAAGAGATGCTGGACCCCTCATTTATCATGATTGCTTCCTTGCCCCTCCCTAGTTCCTGTTTTCTTACACAGTTACATTTCTTCCCTGCTATGTAAACCCTTAGTTTTAGTTGGTCAGGGAGATGGATTTGAGACTGAGCTTCTGTCTCCTAGACTGCAGCACCCGATTACAGCCTTCTTCTTTAGTAATACTCATCATTTCAGTCATTGGCTTGCAGTGTGGGGAGGACCTAGACAGAATCTCTGGTGTTTTGGTAACAGTATGAACCAGAAAGGGGGCCCTCAGCAGATATCAAATCTGCCTGCTCTTTGATCTCAGACTTTCCAGTCTTCAGCACTGTGAGAAATAAATATTTGTTGTTTATAAACCACTTCTACAGTATTCCGTTATAGTATCTCAACAGGACAAAATAAATGAAAAGCAAAGAAAGTTCAAACATAACTGTCAAACTATATTGCAATCCTAGAAAGCCTTTTAAATTGAGGCAGGATGGGATGGAGACATATAATGAACTGAAGATACACAAGCAGCAGATAGGTCAGAGATAGAAATAACCGTAAAATATTCCAGCCAAATGGTCATTTTGTGAAGAGAATGAACACCTAGAAAGGGTACGTGCTTTGTCCAATGTTGTACTGCTACAAATGCCAGCTCTAGGTCAGGCTCTATATCACAGTGGCTTTTTCCTACTCTCATGAATTGAATTGTGTTCCTCAAAAAGAAATGTTGAATTTCGAACTCCCAATATCTTAGAATGTGCCCTTCATGTTAGTTCCTCCTTGTTAGCAGGGGATATGTTCTAACATCCCCAGTTGATACCAAATCCTATTTATATTATGTTTTTTAAAAATAAAATATATAACAAAATTTATTTCATAGATATGTATGTATAACATAAAATTTGGATTGCTCTAATTCACAGAGATTCAAAAGGAAAAATAAATAAAGATTTAAGACAACATCATTAACTCTGGGCTACAAATAAAGAAATATGTACTTATTTAAAATTGCAAATCCTTAAGAGAGAAAATAATGTCTGGAGCCTATTGGGAAAGTGATAATATATGACCTCACAATAATGTTGGGGAATAAAACTTGGCTCATCTCCTTGCCATGCAAAGTATGGATATTTTAGTTCTTACTCGTTATCACCAAAGTTTATACAAAATTGACTCTATACACAACTTAAAAGTCTTTGATTTATTTTAACTCACTGAAATATAATGACTACTAGAGTAAGTTCAGGAAACGTATTTATAAAATAAACCAGTGGGTTATAAATAGCTCATATATAATGTATTTGATAAGAGGAGATATTGATAATTGGATTTTTTTTAAAAAGTTTAAGAGCAATATATAAGCAAAGGTTTAGAGAAATCACATAAAAGGGAATGTTGTCTCTTCTCTTCAACTTTAGTTCTGGAAGGTGACTTCTTGCATCAAGCAGACTGGCTTTGCCATTCATTAACTGATGTCAGGCAGTCTTTCTCAGCCTCAGTTTCCTCATATATAAATTTAATCTTCCTCAAAAATTTTATGTGGGAAAATGAGATAATGCATATAAAATGTTTGAGTACAAAGCCTATCTCCTAGTAAGCCCTTACGCTTGCTTTGAGGTATTGTTGTTATTATGAAATTGAGTTTTATATACACAGAACATCAAATCATTAAGCCCTGTAACATTGGAAGAATGACATTGACCTTCTCTAATGATTCTTATTTTTTCTTTATAAAGGTATTAAAGTAGTACAATTATTATGTGTCAATAAGAAAATAGTAATAAAAAGATATTAAAATTAACAAATAGTGCACACCATTTAGTAGCAGTAACAAGCGTTTTTCCAAATATTTCTCATATAATAACTCATTGAATTCTTATAGCTATTCTATGTGGTAGCCATTATTATTATTCCTGTTTTGTAAATGAGAAATCAAGGGACAGAGAGGTTCTTAAGCTTACCTAAGAATTTACAACAGATGCGAGTGTTGCCGCTGAGGAAACCTGGCTTCAGAATCTGCTTGTAACATTAAGCGATACTGCTGTTGTTAGAATGGGCCTCACTTTGTGGATCACTACAGAATGTGCTTTGTTCACTCACTTATGTGAATGTTTATAGAAATTTTAATTCCATACTTGCATCTTTCTCTCTTACTAGGTAATGTTCTTGTATTTTCATGGTTTTTAAATAACGTAAATAAGATAGTCTTACCTTCAGTCAATTCAAAGGAAAGGTTTGTCCACAATTCTGACTTTTAGCTTCATTGTAAAAGTACTTTTATGCACCTAAAAAGAACTGAAAAAGAAGATAAGGGTGTATTGCAGGGATACTTATATGAGGAAGCTCTTATAGTTTAAATATCTATGCCCCTAAAAAAACAAGAAGCCAGGGATTATAACTTACAAAAGAAAAGAAAGTTGGTTGGCAACTGGGATTCATAATAAAACTCTGGATCTGACCATAGGCTCACAGAGGGAAAACTGTATAGAAAAGAGGGAGAATTTTTTTCACCATATTATTTCCTGCATAGAGACCTCTCCTAAGAGATTTATGCAGAGTCATATTTGTAGCAAGATGAAAGGGTGCTCTGTCCTAAGAATCAAAGCCAAGGAAAGAATGAAGAATAGAATAGCAACAATAAGCTCCATCGTCTTATCATCTTGCATAAAAAGGATGTGAAACTGCTTCTGATGCTCCCATTAAGCACAGTAAACTGTTTTAGGAAGATTATATTGAAACCATTTCAACATGTTTAAAGGTAAGATACTATTCCCAATTTTATTTAAACTTCAGTAGGTTTAAATGTGTTTATATTTTTCAACTTTATATTCAGAATACTTTATTGATAGGGTTGATACTTGTTCAGAATATTTACTTGCATAGTCGATTTTCACATAGTTGTTTACTCCCAAAATATTTTTAAAAAGCTGTATTTTTAAGTGTAATGAATATCCATCATAAAAATTCAGATAGCATTTAAAGTATAGAAAAATAAATATTAGCTGAATTTCTTTCACTCATACATAACCCTAACATGTTCATATACTATACATTGTCATCATGAAACTGGCCCAGTTGTCCCATAGAGCTGTTTACAGTTTTTTTTTTTTTTTTGGAATACACATGGAAATTGACCCTCCCAGTCTTAAAACTTGAGAAATTTTACATTTGTCTTCAGTCCTCCCCGATAGCATCAAGGAGCTGAAACTTGCTAGATCATCATATCTGGACAATGAGACACCATGCCCCTCACTAGTCATGATTGCCTATCTGACCACCTTTGACCAATTTATCTTCCTTACCCCTCCCTAATTCCTGCTTTCCCACATGTAGTTACGTTTCTTCCCAGATATATAAACCCCTAATTTTAGTCAGTTGGGATCTGATTTGAGATTTATCTCCCATCTTCTCAACTGGAGCACCTGTATAAAGCCTTCTTCTCTGGCAATACTCATTCTCTCAATGATTGGCTTTCTGTGGGACAACCAACAGGACCGAGACAGAACCGTGGGTGTTTCAATAACAATCACAATACTATATTATCCTAGTATAGACATAATTACATATTTTAGACTTAATAACTTTTAATAACAAACACATTTGTACCATAATTTTTTAAAGCAATCCCATATTGAGGGACCTTGAAGTTGCTTTTAAGGTTTTCCTGTTATAAACAAGGCCACAAGGCCACAGATAATATCTTTTCACATTTTCCTAGTTACTTCTGTAGGATACACGGTTACAAATGGTAATAGTATATTAAAGAGCATTCATATTTTAAACACTTTATGACATATATTTCACCTACTTTCCTAAAATGTACTAATATTTGTTTCCCCCAATGTTATATGTGAATGCCCTTTATGAAATATCATCAACATCAGAAATAGCCAAGTATCTCTTGGGGAAGCCTCTTTTGCCCATTCCTGATGTCTATTAATTTTTTATTTATAAATATTCTGGGCTTCTGGCCCAATACCTTACTTCAGTCTACAGAAGAGCAAGTTAATAGTTTGGTGCTAACAGTCATTTATCCATTTTTGTGGAGAAGGAAATACTAATTTGGGAAATTTATTCTCATTTGAAAACTTACGCTGTCAATTGGTTAGACTAGAATTATAGTCCTTCAAATCTTTTTGACTATGTGATTCCAAGTTAGAATTGTGTGAGATATGAAAAGTTGAAACAGAAATCCTTACTTTTTGAAGATCATGCAATTAGAGGCAATGAAAGAAATCACACAGTTGCTGGCCAGGTCTAGCTGCTCTTACTTTCCTTCACTTTGTGTCCAACTCACTTTCCAAACTGTTGACCTTGCTGATCAAGAGTCACCACTTCTTCAACACACACTTAGCTGCAGAACTACAGAAGAAACAGCTCCCCATACATTTTTTTCACCAGCATCCCTTAATGGTCCCACATTGTTGGCTAAATATCAGATTGACAGGTTGGTGACGTCATTGATTTTCCAACTCTCTCTTTTAAATACTCATTTCCTCAGCAATTCTCATGGTTGTGTAATGTGTAATTACTATAATAAATATCTTACCTGGTTCTCGTGTGATTCTCTTACCTGATTAAACACTGCCTGGTTTATATTTCCTCCTTTCCACCTGGGCCAATGAGAACTGATATGTTGGGGCTCTACAAACTCAAATCTAGCCTCCCATGGGCTATCCTAGGAATGTGGTTGAATATGGAATGAGAAAACTCATTTTGGTTCTCACAATAAGTTATGTTAACCACTCAATTTTTAATCATTAATAAAGGGAGTATGGTTGTTCTCTATATGTGGCCCTACAAATTGTGTCAAGTTGGTCTAGAACAGAGAAAATAGGTACTATCAACAGACCCTTTCTTCACCACTTTAAGGGTCATTCTTACTATTTTTTTCAATTTTGCTTATTTAAAAAGCAAAATAAAATATTACTTTAAAATTTAAATTTATTTGAATATTAATTTTTGGTATATATTTATATGTTGACTCACCATTTGCAATGTGATTTATTCTAAATGCTAGCGCATGCATTGCAGTCATTGTTTGATTGGCCTGTTTATTTTCTTTTTTATTTGACTATGTGAAAACTTATTTAATTTAGTCAACTGTTTATATTTGATGATATATGCTAAATATTCCTCACTTTGTTTTATAAATTTCTTTATTGTTTTATGTCAAATATATAAAAACAAATAATAAAATGACAGATGTTAAAACCTTTTGTACTTCAAAGGACACCATTAAAATGAAAACACAAGTCACAGATTAGGAGAGAATTTATATAAATAATATGTGATAAAAGGAAATAAAGATAAATATAAATTTTGTATCCAGAGTATAAAAATATATCTTATTACTTGATACTAAAAAGACAACTTATTTCACCAAAAAATTCAACAAAGAAGATATATGAATTGCCAATAAACTCATGGTATGATTGTTGACACTATTAGACTTGAGAGAAATTCAAATTTAAAGCACAATGAGCTACAACTTCACACCTACAAGAACAGCTATAGTAAAAAAATAGACAATAACAAATGTTGGTGATAATGTAGATAAGTTGGAAACTCAAAATGATTCAATTACTAGAAAAAAATACAACTTTTTTTTTTTATTATTATACTTTTAAGTTCTGGGATACATGTGCAGAACGTGCAGGTTTGTTACATAGGTATACACGTGCCATGGTAGTTTGCTACACCCATCAACCCGTCATCTACATTAGGTATTTCTACTAATGCTGTCCCTGCCCTAGACCCATCCCCAGACAGGACCCAGTGTGTGGTGTGTTCCCCTCCCTGTGTCCATGTGTTCTCGTTGTTCAAATATCACTTACGAGTGAGAACATGCACTGTTTGGTTTTCTGTTTCTGTGTTGGTTTGCTGAGAATGATGGTTTCCAGCTGCATCCATGTCCCTGGAAAGGACATGAACTCATCCTTTTTTATGGATGCATAGTATTCCACATTTTCTTTCTTCAGTCTATCATTAATGGGCATTTGGGTTGGTTCCAAGTCTTTGCTATTGTGAATAGTGCTGCAATAAATATTTGTGTGTATTTGTCTTTATAGTAGAGTGATTTATAATCCTTGGGTGTATAACCAGTAATGGGATTGCTGGATCAAATGGTATTTCTGGTTCTAGATCCTTGAGGAATCACCACACTGTCTTCCACAATGGTTGAACTAATTTACACTCCCACCAACAGTGTAAAAGCATTTCTGTTTCTCCACATCCTCTTCAGTATCTGTTGTTTCCTGATTGTTAATGATCGCCATTCTAACTGGCATGAGATGGTATTTCATTGTGGTTTTGATTTGCATTTCTCTAATGATCAGTGATGATGAGCTTTTCTTCACATGTTTGTTGGCTGCATAAATGTCTTCTTTTGAGAAGTGTCTGTTCATATCCTTCACCCACTTTTTGATGGGGTTGGTTTTTTTCTTGTAAATTTGTTTAAGTTCTTTGTAGATTGTGGATATTAACCCCTTGTCAGATGGACAGATTGCAAAAATTTTCTCCCATTCTATAGGTTGCCTGTTCACTCTAATGGTAGTTTCTTTGCTGTGCAGAAGGTCTTTAGGTTAATTAGATCCCATTTGTCAATTTTTGCTTTTGTTGCTATTGCTTTTGGTGTTTTAGTCATTAAGTCTTTGGCTATGCCTATATCCTGAATGGTATTGCCTAGGTTTTCTTCTATTGTTTTTATGGTTTTAGGTCTTATGTTTAAGTCTTTAATCCATCTTGAGTTAATGTTTGTATAAGGTGTAAGGAAGGAGTCCAGTTTCAGTTTTCTGCATATGGCTAGCCAGTTTTCCCAACACTATTTATTAAGTAGGGAATTCTTTCCCCATTGCTTGCTTGTGTCAGGTTTGTCAAAGATCAGATAGTTGTAGATGTTTGGCATTATTTCTGAGGCCGCTGTTCCATTCCATCGCTCTATATATCTGTTTTGGTACCAGTACCATGCTGTAAAGCTGTATGCATCATGCTGACAATTTTTTTTAAGTTAAATACAGTTAGGAAATCCAAAAATTCCATTTCTAGGTATCTACCTAGCAAAAACGAATACATTTGTCCACACACACACAAATGTATATTTATAGCAGCATTAATTACAACACATAGACAAAAGTGTAAACAATCCACATAAAGTAGTATATTACTCAGCAATAAAAAGTATGAAATACTGATATACACATAACATCTATAAAAATATTTTGCCACGTGAAAGAAGCTAGGGGTAAGAAACAATATATTATATGTTTCCATTTATTTTAAATGTCCACAAAAGGCAAACATATAAACACAGAAAGTAGACCTGTGCTTACCTAGTGCTAGAGATGAGAGCTCTGGGTAACTGCAAATGGGCATGAAGAACTTTTTTAAGGTCATGGAAATGTTCTAAAATTGTATTATGTTGGAGATTGCACAACTCTATAAATATATAAAAATCATTACATTGTACACCTCAAATGAATAAATTTTGTGGTATGGAAATTATACTTTAATAAAGCTATTAAAAAGAGAAACCAAAAATTTAGTATCATTTATTTGGAGCTGAGGGATATAAACATAATTAATCTTTACCTATGTAGATTTATGAAATAGTTACCTGATTTGCCCAAGAGCACTAAAAAAGGTGAAGAAATCAATCACGCTAACACACTGGGTTCTAAATTCCCAGGGGACACGAAATTGAAATTGTAAATAATTATAATGTACTAAAATATTTCACTTTGCTTTCATGTGTTTTAAAATAAATTATAAAACAAACCATCTATAGTAAAAATAATTAAAACAAAATAGTCTTATTAAAATAAATCCAACACAATGAAAAAAAACTGAATCTATAACTTATTCTCTTAGATCAAGCTCAAAAGAAATGAGAGCGCATGATCATATTAGATAAAGGGTACATGCACTATAAATGAAGTGCCAAATTTAAACTTTCTTTGGCTGAATCTTTTTGAATGGAAAAATTCTGTATACACATTCTAGGTAGTAAGCTTGGTCAGAAACTCTGAGAACATGTGTCTTTGGGGATCTAAGCACCATTTACTTATCTTGCTTCAGATCATTTCATGATAGAGATCTAGGGGGAAAACAAGCAAGTCAAAGAAAGGAATAGAAAATGAAGGAACTAGAGAGGGAGGATCAAAGCACTTTTCATATTTATATATTTACTTTACTTATTTTTTATATTTTAATCCCCTATTCTGAGAAGCATATATATTTATTTTTAACCAAGGATTGTCTTTGAAAACCACCCAAAAAATAAATAAATAAATAAAGGACGCAAAGGAACTTTCTCCATACTGCCTTTGAAAAATCACAGGGAAATGGGAAATGATTCAAAGCACCTTTCTGTACAGAACCTGAATAACAGGAGATAAAGGAATACATGGAAAACATGAAAAAATAAATTCAATTATAAAGGAACTCTTTTTCAGTATTGTGTGCTACACAGTTTTCTGTTTTTCATTTTGTAGATTCTACTGTATAAAGAGGCATTTATTATACACATGTTCCTCTGTTCTTATATTTAAATTCATGCATGTCTTTCTCTTGCAATTGAAAAATAACAAATAAAATTTCTATTCTAAATTCTTAAAGCACTTTTAATGGGTATTAATGTAGCCCGATCTCCACAAGATGTAATACAGGTAGGCAAATATAATTTTCCTTAGTTTCTGTAGGAGAAAAATAAAATATGTTAATTGATTTGGTCATGTCATAAAGTTGGCAATATGTGTAGTTGAAGCTTAAAACCAGGTCTGAAGAGCCTAGAATTTAAAACAATAATTTTGCCTTGTTTTGTTTTATCATCAGAACACCACCTCCACAAACAGTATCACTTTATCTCGATTTCAAAAACGGAATCTGATGGTTAATCTATACAACTGGTCACAAAATGGCCTGAGAACAAATTTAACTGTGACTTTCAATGAAACAAACTGCAGGTTATTTCAGAAAATGAAGTAATTGGCTTAACCAGAAGCTTTCAATTCATTCTAATATAAAGTAAAACAGGATATACCACTAAATGGCTAATATTATCTGGTGTCAGGTATTACATATAAAACATTTCTTTTTAAAAAGTTTATTGAATACACACAATTAAAAATGTGTATTTCATAAATGTTCAAAAGTCCAGTACCCTTAGAATTGCACCAATATTTAACACTTAAATTTCTCATTTTTTTCCTTTAGGTAATATTGCAGATACCTAGTGGATGGTATTTTAAAGAAAATGTTTTGAGAAATGATTGTATGATATTAATAGCATCCAGGGATAATTCTGAAAAGAAATATAACCATTATCTATGGTGTACATTAAGTCCATTTTTCTTTCTCCCTACCTGACCACCAAAGCAAAACATACCTACAGATGGCCATAAAACAATATATTTTTTCTTAGCTTCTGTAGTTAACTTATTCCTTAAACTTTTAATCAAGGGAGGACATTGTCCGTCTTTGTTGTTGCTAAGCCAAAACCAAAGGACGAATATTTAGTAAGGTAGCTCATTTATTTAAATAGGAAACGTATTATGCAACTAGAAAGTATCATTACAGACTTTAAGTGAATAATTTTACTTATTGAAATGAATTTTAGCAGTCAGATTGAAACTGTCGGGTTTAAATCTTTATTTTTCAATGATTCCAATTATTTTGAGTACCAAATGCTTTAATTATCTCAAGAAGGCAATTAATAAGCTCAATTTGACAAATCAAAAATGCTCATCAATTTTTACAGCATTAAAATATTCTTTCTGTTATAAATGAGCACACTCCACAGACTTTTTTAAAACTTCTTGTAATTTCCAAACTTAAGTGTCAAGAGGATGAACAATGTGTCTATGTCAATGGGTTTTCTAATCTAGGTTTGCTTTTTCTTTAATCTACATTTGTCTAAGCTTACAAAGAATGTAGAAAATGCATTAATCCTAGCTATGACACAAATAAGGAAAATAATATTGTATTTTGAAGAGCAATTTTGTTTTTCAGACTTTTCTTTTAACTATCTTATGAGCTGATTCCTAGAATTAGCTTTATCACTTACTAGTTCTGACATAAAGGAAGAGACTTTTCATTATTCATGCAAAATAATGTTTTGATTAAATTTTATTCCATCTCAGAAGTGTTTAGTAAACTATTATCTATCTAATGAAAATATATTCCAAATAGAGTGGTCCCCGAGACATATTAAAAAGTCTTTACACAGTCCCTATTTAAATAACCATTCCCTACAAAGTCTCAAAAATTCCTAAAGATATTTTTATTCTTGATTTGATTATAAATTGGGTTTACCCCATAATAAAAATTTTAAATGCATCAAGTAATTATATCTAACATGATTTTCTTTTAAAACTTTAGTTGATATTTTCCACCCTGCAGAGAACCTTCCTAGGTAAAGAAAGAAGAAGCAAAAAACGGCTGAAGATGTCAAAATGAAACTTCCCTTTTTGTATAAATTTTTTCACAGATCAATCCATTCCTTAACTAGCATATATTAACATTTGTTTTTAAACAGAGAGGCATTATAATACAGAAATATAAATTATGATACATTATCTTTCTTAGAAAATCAACTAAAATTAGATCCCTGAAAATTATTTTTTAATTCCTTCTTTTGGCAGCCAGTTGTGGCTTTCAATGTATTCTTTTATTCTTCATGAACCACAAAGAATAGGCATATATGCATTGAAGCATAAGTTTGGTTTCCTATGTCATTATCCATGGTTTGCATACAACAAATATTAAGAGCCATAAAACTATACAGCCATGGTATTGGGCTCAGTGACCTGCCCTGATAGTGAATTCAACAGATTGACTTTATGAAGCATAGAGCTGTTTTTTGTTTTTCAAATTTATAAGAGTTAATAAGAGCTAGTATTCTATTTCTATAACCTGGCGTGGGTTAAATTCAAATCTGTGTATTTGCCACTTGCCTCAAAACATAAAAAAAATCAGTATTTGCCAGGAGTCATACTGTATAATTCTGAGACCAGAAACTGATTCAGAGGTAACTAGAAATTACTCACTGTATTCTGAAAAAACTATGCTAAAATTACAACTGCTGGATACAGGTATAGTAAATTGCATCATTTCCTATTTATATTCCCCACTATAATATTTTAAAAAATGAATATACTTTTTGTTTCATACTATGCTTGATCCCTGAATAAGAGAGAGCATTCGAGGGGGAACACCCAGCCAAATATCCATATCCTAATAGACTGCTTTCTTGCACCTAGGGGTCTTGGGGAGTAACAGATACTTTGCTGGTAAAGATACAGGGTAAGAGATGCTTAATAAACTATTTGCACCATTGAAAGTTGTGAAAGCCCTTCAAGAGAATGGTAGTCATTCACTCTAAATTGCCTCCAGAGCAGCAGTCTCACTGTGTCACAAATGCTTGTGAGATGTATCACAGGGACTATATTACAAATAATAAACAACTGAAGTGTGAAGATGCTTGATTTAAATAAAATGACTGCAAATTTATGGTTGTCTCTAGTACTCATTTGTTATTAGATACTCTAGCTCCTGAGCTGGAGGAAGCAGAGAAACTCAGTTTCCATGGCCTTTTAAGTATTTTTTCTATACATTATTTTATGACATTCCAGAATATTCCAAATTAACTTTTTTTTGAACATTTAGTGTCTTGCAGCATGTGGCTTGCATGTAAATGAGAACTATGCCAATCTTCTGACATTGGCCATAACAGGAAGTAGACTCACTATATGAACTGTTAAGCCAATGTAATGGCCACAACTATCGTATTAACTTCTCATCCTCATTTACTTTTCCCACAAGGCTGCTCTTTATTTGTGAAACAAACAGGCTGGTAATTGGCTGTTCACCTTTTGCCTGCACTTTTATCAAGATTTGTTAAATAAGGTTAAAGAAATCAAGATGAGATTGATGTATGAATCATTGTAACAGAGGAAACTGAGAGTCCCCTGGCCATTCATTTTCTCTCAATAAAATCTAATGCTGTTAAAGAAAGAAGTTGTGTATAATCCATAAGTTCCTGGTTGCAGTAATATTAATAACAACAGTGAAATAATAACAGTTCCCAGGGTCAATTATTTTCTCTTACAATACTCACAGCGATTTAAAATTATAAATAAAGAATATCTACAGGTTTCTCTTCTGAAAGCTATTTTTTCACTAATGTTGAAGGCATTCAATCAACATGACTTGAGCTATTTAAAAGAAAGTTGCCTAAAACACAAGCATATTGACTTCATAAAAGTAGGAAACTAAAGTCCACATTAATCTCATTGCAATCATCATCTGGAATGCTGATAAAGATATTTGTCAAAGGGAATCTCAAGTTGCTGTATAACCTCCTCATAAGGTTCCTTAATGGAATATATTTCCACTGCAATTTAATATGGTTAAATTTATTCACAATAATAGCATAATTTTGAAATTCAATTGAGAAATTCTACATATTGGGTTTTTCTGTGATTTATTTTAAATAAAACCTATTAATTCACCATTAAAAACAATTGAATATTTTATTATGATGGAATATAATTCTAAATTTATGAGTTGCATGTAAAACAACAGCTTGCATATCTTCAAAACAGTTTTATAATGTACAGTGGGATCACATGTCATGCATGTTAATGCAGGTATGTTTTATATCTAGTCAGTGCTGGTTAATTATTTTGTTTGAGAAGAATCTCTCACATAGCAGGAGACATCTCTGTAAAACAACTATATTGTATATTTCTTGAGACTTTGGATGCAGCACACCGACACACTTGTATGAATCTAGAAGTCACAACAACAAAGGTCAATAATAGAAATCGGAAATGTTTGAACCTGCAGGCTGCTTTTAGACTTACATCAGTTATCTTGTTTTGATACCAGTTGTAAGAATTTAAATATACAATTTGATATTGAGTTTTTTAGCTGTCAGAGAAAAAAGAATAAAGAAAAAAAAAAAGAAAATACCATTCTTGAAGGTAAGCAATTATTTTCCCTTTTTTATGTCTCCCAGAAGGGAATGTATTTAGAGGATTTTAACTGTTGTAGTTGTCAACATCCTTTTCTTCTAACATCCTTAAATGAAAGGAAAAAGGCAGACATTGGAACTCAATTCAGAAAAAGCGATTTGTGAGAGGCTAAATTGATGTGATATGATCCAGTATATAAATGTGGTTACCTGGCTTCATATAGTAATAGGATTTAGCCTGTACTTTAAATTATCTTTTTAAGATATAACTTCTTTCCAAATGGCATGTAATAGGAGCCAATAGCAGATTGAGAATGACTCTTTAACCAGACTTGCGAAGCTGATTCTCTATTTTTTATTAAGATCAAATCTGTGAGTATTGGATGCCAGATAGAAACAGTAAGATAGAGAATAAATTGATTTAGTTGGAGGAAGGAGGTGAACATAAATAAGATAGAAACAGGAAAATAAATGAAGCTTTTTTGAATATAGGAAATAGACTAACCAGAGAATAAAGGGTTGGAAAACCATGTAGGTATTGGAGAGTTAGGAATATAATGTGAAACAGATCTATGTTTTAGGTGAGTTACGTTGCACTAATTGCCATGTATAAAATTAACAGAAAGAAGCTGTAGGGGCAGAATAATGTGGCAGCCAAAATTAATGCGCCTGACATGGCAGGAGATAATATCTTGCAAAAACAACTAAATTTGATATTTCATCACGAAGCTTTATTTAGTAATTAACTCATTTGTAGAACCACACATGGATATTAAGTCTCAAAATAGTTGCTTTCTGTTAGATCCTTATCGTTAGAAGTCATCAATGTTATTTCTGATGCAGTTATATTATCTTTCCAATTACCAAGAAGAAATAAAAACAAATGAAAAATGATAATTTGCCACACGTGGACCATTAAACACAAACTATATATGTAGTCTGCAGTTGGGGACAGAAGCCATTGTGGACCAGTTTTCTTTTATAAAATTTCCCTCTCTTCTCACAAACTTTGTGATACAGTTTATTTTGTTTCTCTTGACTTGAACTTTTAATAAAACTCGCTTGATTCACTAATATGCGTTGTGTTTCTCGGTTTTAAAAATGTTTTGCCTTCCTTAAAATGTAAAATTTATAAAGCTAAAAATATCAGTTATATAAATGTTTGCTTTGGCGAAAAATGACATTTATATAGTATCTTCAGTTCAATGTTATTTATTTATTTTTGCTGTTTCAACTGTGATAGTTTAGCAAACATATTCAAGGCCTAAGCCTTGTGCCAGGAACTGTGGATATAAAAAGAGAACATGTCACAAGCCCTGCCATCGCGACTTATTTAGCAGAAAACGTGAAGGTGTAAAATATGATTTCTATGACACAGGGCCAGTTTGTGGTGTGGACAATGGGTGTGTAATACAGGCACATAGAAATTAGGGCTTGAAGAGGCCCCAGGGATTATCTAGTTCCCTCTCTATAAAGATGAGAAATCTGAGGAGCACAGAAGTTAAGTGATTTGCCCAAAGCCACATAGTATGATTGTAATGGAGTCAATTTTGAGAGTAGAACAAAGATTTTTTTTTTTTTTTTTTTTTTAACCACAGAGACAGTACAATCTCTACTGCAAAACACAAACCATTTGATTCAGGAGTTGGCAAATTAATTCAACACTTTAGGGTACAAATTAAAACTTGGTTGCTTCGCTTTGATTTCTTGCTCTCCCTCCCCTGTCTCTCTTATTTCCTTTTTAAATACATATTTTTTTCCTTTTTTTTTTAAGTGCTCGATAATGTATTGGGGGTGGGCTGGGACTTTGAATAGCTATAAAACACAGAGAGAGTTATCTGGAAAAGTCAACTGATCCTTGAAAGTTGAATCCTGATGACTTAAGTTTAAATGAATCAGAAAAGTAGAGGTGAAGGGCCAGATTGGCATTCCTCTCTGCACCGCCTCATTTCATCAGTGTTCAGAGTTCCAACTAATTGCAATGAGAACTCCATGTACAGAAGCAATGAGTAGGGTGCAAGATGCATATTAATTTTGTAGAGCATTTCCCCTAGTTACATCTGTGTTTTTTTTTTTTTTTTAATTAGAGGGGGAAGTGCTTGGTTAAATAGTTCAAGACACCCAAGGAACACCAAATGTAGCTGGGATTCCTAATTAATATGTGTTTTACAGAGAGTAATGCTTGTAAGTTTGAGAGCATTGGGGAGTTGGATGTTATTTTTGAAATAAATTTTTAATTAAATTTTCCTTAATTGAGCATACTGAAATTCCAGTAAAGGATGCCTGTGAAGTACTCTTTGGGGTGTAGAGGAGATCCACAGAGGTGTGGAGAAATATGTGAACTGGGCTGAGTATCTCATTAATTCTTACAACACCCTGGGAAGAAGATAGGAAGAATAATGTGTAAGCCATAATTCACCGAAGTAAAATGACCTTGGAGGGAACGTGAAAACCTTTGATGTCTGGAGACTAAAAGAAGCTTAGCACAATTTCTTCCCACCAACCCTCTTTCTCTCCCCATGCTCTGCCTTGTAAATTAAGCAGAATTCTATGTATGGTGAGTTCCTATATACCTGTTTATATGGCAGAGATAGATTTTTCAATAAAGTCAGGTTTTTTTTATATATATATATTTTCTTATCGGAATAAGGAATTTAACATATATTACTATGTATAAGGCATTGATTGTGCTCTCTGAGGGGCAAAGAAAATGGCTAAGTAGGCATCTCTTCTATGTGTCTCTCCATCAACAGGTCACACCTATCATAATTCCAAAATGTATGCAAAACTCTGAAGAATTTTCAATTACTTTTCACTTAATGCAGTTTCCATTAAGACACAAAATCATGAATCCTTGGGTTTTTACATAAAATACAGGGTTACCTGATGTTATGGTAAATATGAGAGGCGCAGAGGAAATGATTTCGCCTTTAAGGCACTCATGAACCAACTGATAAGAAAGAAAACAGACAAAAAGAGGTGAAATGAATAGTTACAGACTTCAGGAAATTGGAGAAAAGATAGGTCTGTGGTATGTGTTGGTCATGTAAAATAAACTTCATGGACAAGATAGGATCGATATACAGTAATCAGATTCTTAAGCCAATCTCAACCTTCATTCTACCACTATGAGCCCTAAACTTAATCTTCTTAACATCTATTCTTGAGTTGTCACCCAAGTGACAACCACAAAATCTGACATATTAATTCCAGATGTCAAATCAAAATGAAATCTCTGGGACCAGGTTTAGTTGAGGTTGCTAAAGCAAGTAGGAAGATGAGTCAGGCTTAGGGTACTTTCAATATAAAACAGAAAGTTTAAAATGTCATGACTCTCTTGCTTTTTCTTACCAGTGAAAATCATGAAAAACAATTAATAGTACAATGTGGTTCAAATACATGTGATACAGTTATTTCCCTTTTTTTCTGAACTTCAGAGTTCCTTAGGAGAGTATTAGTCATCATTTATTATTTTGTCTGAGAACACTGCATACTTACCAAGACACAGATTGTCACTGAGCCATGAATATTTGTTGAAAGGATAAATATTTTATTGCCTATCTTTAGAGTAATAATTAATTATCTTTCATAATATTAAAGTTTTTGTGAACTATTTAAGAGAGCAAACATAAAAATAAAAATGAGAATATTTTTATTTGCAAAATAAATAATTTTAGTAAAATATTTACCAAAGCCTTTTTTTTAAAGCTTTAAACTTTTTAATCTGCTATTTTCAAAAGTAAAACTTGGTTGCTAAGTGTAATATATAATTTTCTGCAATATATCCATTGCATATAGTAAGATGTCTGCACTGAACTAACAGATATAACCATTTCATTTATTTATTATTTGCATTGTAATTCTGTACAGATTGAAGCAGCAGAGTGCTTAGTTTTAAATAAATCACATTCAATTGGATATTTAATTCAAAATGCTAATTGAATTTTATGTTGAAACCTGGCAGTAAATCTTTACAAAACACAATTACAATTTTTAATACTAATTTACATCCTATTTACCTTAGCACTCACTTTCTCCTCTTTGATCTATAGGTTATGACATTCCTATTCAAGGAAACCTCTAAAACTCATTCCTGAGCTCATAGATAACCTTTAATATCATCTCATGCTGAGATTTAGAAGGCTATTCTTCCTTATTGTATAATGTTTTATTAAAATGATATCTTGCTCAAGTGTCTAGATACCACGTCAGAACCATTGTATAAACACTTAGAGATAGATGTATGTTTTCTGAGCTTGAAAAGTATAAATGTCAATCTAAAATAATAGTAATCATCACAATAATAATGGTAATGCTACTTTGTATTTGTATAGCACCATGGCAAGCAAGCTACTTATGAGGTAATTGTCAAAACAAACAAAACTGGACAATAAGTAAGCACAGAAAAGATGTTCACAAGAAAATTTTATTTTTAAAAAATCTTGTAAAATAAAATTTTAATGTCCCAAGAATATACTGACTGTATGGTTGCCTGAATTGATATTTCTGGCTTTTTTACCTCATGGAATTTTTATAGGAATAATAGTATGTGATTTTGCTATGTTTAAAATTTATAAGAGATATCAAAGAGATGTGCCATTCACTGCCTTTTTTATTAGAGCAGATAAGAATGGGCTATAGGTTATGACATTTCCTTTCAATGAAAATTCTAAAAATTGCTCTTTAGTGCACAGATAACCTACAATATCACATCACACTTGTCTTTGGAGAAAATTATTCTCTCTTCTTTTTTCTGTACTTATATAACACACTTGTCAAGGTGTCTAAGGAATGCATATACAGTATTATGCCAATTAGACATCTCTAGAGGGGTGTTTTTGATTTAAAAAAATAATATATTTTAAATGAAAATAAGGACAATTATCATAGTCATCAAAACCATTCTGGTTTTGTTTCATAATTGCTGATTTCTTTAAAGATGTTCAAGATAGACATAGAGCCACAATCTTCTTCACTGAAAGCTGTTACTTGGAACCAAGCCGGTCACTTTACAAAGCTTGATGAAGGGAGCAAAATTAAGGGAAGGCTTTGACATGCAAGGGAGATATTTTAAATCTTAAGATATTGCTATAATATCATCAGAGATGAGAAAGAAAAAAACCAAGAAAGAAGAATAAATTGTGTCATGAAATGAATGATGAAGGATAAATATGGTGATATAAAAGAGCATAAGAGTCCAGTGAATGAAAGAGCAAAACTTTAAAGCACTATTATAAATCACAGCAGACTGAGTGTGAGTGATACTTCTGGGCCCAGAAATAAGGGAAAACCTGGCTAAATACATTTTTCATCTAGTTATTTCATAGTAACAAGCACAGCATCAAATTTGACCAAACCAACAATAAAAGTACCCAAATGATCCCATAATTCCCTCTGGCAAATGTAAAATAATTGAAGTTACCACTGAAACACATACTCTACTTCCATTACTTTGAATTAATATAAGGCAAAATAAGTTACAAATGTAAATATTTTATTTGTACAGGTTAGGATTTTAATACATAAAGGTATTGGAAGGGATGTTAAAAAAGAAAAGACAAAGAATTTGTCATTTCCAGCCGAAGAGTTTGAGGGAAACAATTTGAAAACTAATTTGAGAATGTATATTTGGGGACAAATGATAGTGTCACAGTAATAGATCTTGTATGGAGAAAGAGCACTGTCTTTGTCAATGTACTTCAAGTAACATAACATCAAGTTTAGCAAGTAGTCTCTGCCTTTCTGTGACCAGGTGGTCATTTCTATACTATTTCCCCATCAATTTGGACTTTATAACTTTGTAGCTATTAAAATTAGGATATCCTATTTATCACCACTAAAAATTCTAGATTTGATTATATCAAAACATTGAACTAGTTTAATCAATCGTAGCCTTGTCCTCACTGCCCTCCTACTTAAAAACCGAATAGCCATTAGAACAGGTATGGCAAACAACATTGATAAATACCGTTGTCATCCTTAAGCAACACAGTGTGAAATGTTTCTCTGGACAATAAGAGGAAGTACATATACAAAACAGACTAAAATAGCATACAGTATTTTAAAATATATATATATATATATATTACATTTTCTCTTGCATTCTAGTTATAGAAGTGTTAATACAGAGTATTGATTTCATATATCTCAGGCTATCCCTACTGAACTTTTATTATGTATTTGGACTATGGAAAATTGCATAATTGACAAAATAGGTCTTCGAGGTAATTTTCCAGTTAGTTAATTGGCATTGCATTTTTATAAATAATTGCTATTCTTCTTTTGCATAAACAGCTTGCATTGAGATTATATTTCGTAGCGCAGCATCCGCATGAAGTAGATGTGTTATTAATACAATAATACCTTTTATGTGTTATTATTAACCAGGATGGCTCTATGGATTTGCTGTTATGCATATTTCATGAAACCATACAACATGTAGAAATTTTTGCCTGGCTTCTTTTAGTTAGCATATTTCCAAGGTTTATTTATGCTCTATTAATTATTATCAGTACTTTTTTCTTGCCGAAGGTTATAGTAATATATTATTGCTAAATAATATTCCATATTATTGTATGACTCTACTGCATATATTCACCAGTTGAAGGACATTTAGATTGTTTCACACTTTGGCTACTATGAATAATACTGCTATGAAAATTTGTGCGTGTCCAAATTTTGTGTGAACATTTGTTTTCAATTCTTTTAGAAATATACCTAGGATTAGAATTAGTGGCTTATATGGTAATTCTATGTTTAAAATGTTGAGGCAGTGCCACACTGCTTTAAAAAATGACTGTGCCATTTTACATCCCCACCAACAATGTATGAGAGTTCTAATTTATTCACATTGACATCAACACAATATTTTTATCTTTATAACACTTGTCATCTTAGTAATTGTGAAGTGATATCTCACTGGTGATTTTAATTTTCATTTTCCTACCGACTAATGATGATGAGCATCTCTCCATGTATTTGTTGACCATTCGTTCTTCTTTAGAGAAGTAGCTTCTTAAAATTTTTGTCCATTCTCTCATTGGGTTGTCTTCTTGTTGTTGCATTGTAGAAGTTCTTCATATAATATTCTGCATTCAAGTTTCTCATCAGGTATATATTTGTAAAGATGTTCTTCTATTCTATAGGTTTATTCTTGAACTTCGTGGTGTCTTTTGACACACAAATGTTTTTAACTTTGATTAAATCCAACGTATTAATTTTTGTTTGGCAGTTTGTGCTATTTTTTGTTGTAACTAAGAAAACAAACTCCAGCCCACAAATATTTGCTTTTATGTATTCTTTCAGAAACTTAATGGGTTTAGTGCTTACATTTATGTGTAACATTATGTCAACTAAACATGTTGAGTTAATTTTTATGGTGTGAATTCTGGGTTTAATTTCATTATTTTGCATGTGGATATCCAGTTGTTCTAGAGCCATTTGTAGAAAGACTGTTTTTCTCCAGTTGAATTGTACTGATACCTTGTCAAAATATTAGTTGGCCATAAATATGAGGATTTATTTCTAAATCTTTAATTCTAGTTTCTTGATTTATATGTCAATCCTTATGCAAATATCACACAGTCTTGACTAATTAAATTTGTAGTAGGTTTTGAAATTAGAAAGTATGAGTCTTCCAACATTGCTCTTATTCTCAAGAGTGTTTTAGCTTCTCTGAGTTACTCCAATTCCACATTAATTTTAGAATCAGCGTGTTGATTTCTGCAAAAAATATAGCTGGAATTTTAATAGTGAATTAAAATCCCTAAAAATGTAGTTGTGTTCAATATGTGTATCAATTTGAAGAGTATTGCCATCTTAACAATGTAATGTATTTAAATCCATTAAAATGGGACATATTTGCATTTATTTAAATATTATTTAATTTCATTCAACTTTGTTTTATAGTTTTAGGTGTGGATATCTTACACTTATTTTGTTAGGTGTATCTTAGATATTTTATTTCTTTGTTGTTACTGTAAATTGGATTGTGTCTTCATTTCATTTTTGGATTATTCATTATAATATATAGAAATACAGTGAATTGTTTATGATCATGTGTCTTCCTCATTGCCAAACACATGTATTAGTTCCAAAAAAAATTTGAGTGGATCATTTGGATTTTCTACATAAAAGATTATGTTATGCACAAATAGAAATACTTTTATTTCTTTTTTTCCAATTTGGATAACTTTTTTGTTGTTGTTGTCTAATTGTTGTGGCTAGAACCTTAAGTACTCTCTTCTAGAAGTGACTACAGCAGGCATCCTTGTTCTTGATCTTAGGAGGAAATTAGCCATTCTTTCTCCATTAAATACTTTAGCTGTGGGTTTTTTGTAGATATACTTTATCAGGTAGAGGATATTTCTTTCTCTTTCCAGCTTGCCGAGGATTTTAAAAATAAAGTATTGAATTTTTGTCAAAAATTTTTTGTCTGCTTATATTAAAATGATTATGTGGTTTTCATGTTTTATTCTATTAATATGGCATGCTACCATGTACCACCATAGAACAATTTTTGCATTTCTGGAATATTCTCCCTTAGTCACATTTTATAATCCTTTTCACATATTATTGGATTTCACTTGTTAGTATTTTGTTGAGGATATTTTTATCTATATTCATAAGATAGTGGTCTATAATTTTCCTTTATTATAATGTCTTTGTCTTGCTTTGGTGTCAGATAGAATTTAGTGGATAAACAATGATTAGATTTTGTTTAATGTTTTGCCTGAAGGTAAAGGTCATATATCCTGCTCTTTTACTGAAGTTCAGTACTTTCCGTTAAAGAAACAAGTTTCAATTTCTTCTATGGATTTGATTAACTGCTAGAGTTCGGATATGGATGATTTCTAGTTGTCTTGTTCTTTAAGATCAGATTCACATTGTTTCATCCCTGTAACATTTTTTCCTCTCTTCCTGAATTAGTCTCCTCTCTATTCACTTTTTTAAGTCTTTAAAAAATATCTATAACATTATACAGAATTTATGAATGTCTATTCCCTCCTTCATACCCTTAGATCCCTAGTTTACAGTACGATATGTAACCTTTCAGGGAAACAGCAAATTGTTTAGAATTATGGGTTTTGCCCAAATTTGGGACATTTTCAGCTATTATTTACTTGAATACTTTTCACCTTTGTCTCCCCTTCTCTACTTCTCTTCTCTAGGACTCTGATGACATAAATGCTAAATCTTTTCTTATACTTCAACATGTCCTTGAGGCTCTGTTCATTTTTGTCTCAGTTTATTTTTTCTTTGTTGTTCAGATTAGGTATTTCCTATTGTGCCACTCAAGTTTGACTGATGTTTTCCTGTGTACTCTTGTTCTCTCCATCCTGCTGTTGAATCCATCCTTTAAGGTTTACACACACACACACACACATGCACACACACGTGTGTGTATACATATACATGTGTGTATATATAATATACATATTATATATATATAAGTTTAGCTACTCTAGTTTTCAGTTCTAAAATGGCCATTTGATTCATCCCTATATCTCTCATTTATTTCTTGAGGCCTTCTGTTTTTTTGTTTCATTTGTTTCCATCAGGTTCTTAATACCCACTGAAGCATTCACTGAAGCATTTTTTTATGAATGTTTTAATTTTTGTCATGTAAATTCTATTATCTGTATCATCTCAGTGTTAGTTTCCATTGTGTGTGTTTTTTTTTTTTAATAAGTTTGAGATCTTCCTGGTTCATACTATAATGGGTGATATTAAATTGAAGTTTGGTGTCTTAGTCCATTTGGGCTGCCTTAATAAAAACTATCTTAGACTGGGTAACTTAAAAACAACAAACATTTATTTCTTATAGTTCTGGAAGCTGGGAAGTTCATTTTCAAGTCATCAGCAGATTGGTGTCTGGTGAAGGCCCTCTTCATAGATTGTATTTTCTTTTTTCTTTTTTTTTTTGACAGGGAATAAATTTATTGGATCACAAATTTATAAAATCCATGTTCAGTATTTTAAAAATCAGTTAAACTACTTGCTGAAAGAAATATCCTTTAGCTTTGTACTGCTAATTAAACATTCTTATTTTGACACAATATGTTTATTTTCATCCTAACTGTTACTATGCCCTGCACAGTTTTTTCACACTTTATTTATTTATTTTTTATTTTTTTATTTTTTATTTTTTCATTTTCTATTTTCTTTTTATTATTATTATTATTATACTTTGAGTTCTAGGGTACATGTGCATAATGTGCAGGTTTGTTACATATGCATACTTGTGCCATGTTGGTGTGCTGCAGCCATCAACTCGTCAGCACCCATCAACTCGTCATTTATATCAGGTATAACTCCCAATGCAATCCCTCCCCCCTCCCCCCTCCCCATGATAGGCCCCGGTGTGTGATGTTCCCCTTCCTGAGTCCAAGTGATCTCATTGTTCAGTTCCCACCTATGAGTGAGAACATGCGGTGTTTGATTTTCTGTTCTTGTGATAGTTTGCTAAGAATGATGGTTTCCAGCTGCATCCATGTCCCTACAAAGGACACAAAATCATCCTTTTTTATGGCTGCATAGTATTCCATGGTGTATATGTGCCACATTTTCTTAATCCAGTCTGTCACTGATGGACATTTGGGTTGATTCCAAGTCTTTGCTATTGTGAATAGTGCCGCAATAAACATACGTGTGCATGTGTCTTTATAGCAGCATGATTTATAATCCTTTGGGTATATCCCCAGTAATGGGATGGCTGGGTCATATGGTACATCTAGTTCTAGATCCTTGAGGAATCGCCATACTGTTTTCCATAATGGTTGAACTAGTTTACAATCCCACCAACAGTGTAAAAGTGTTCCTATTTCTCCACATCCTCTCCAGCACCTGTTGTTTCCTGACTTTTTAATGATCGCCATTCTAACTGGTGTGAGATGGTATCTCATTGTGGTTTTGATTTGCATTTCTCTGATGGCCAGTGATGATGAGCATTTTTTCATGTGTCTGTTGGCTGTATGAATGTCTTCTTTTGAGAAATGTCTGTTCATATGCTTTGCCCACTTTTTGATGGGGTTGTTTGTTTTTTTCTTGTAAATTTGTTTGAGTTCTTTGTAGGTTCTGGATATTAGCCCTTTGTCAGATGAGTAGATTGCAAAAATTTTCTCCCATTCTGTAGGTTGCCTGTTCACTCTGATGGTAGTTTCTTTTGCTGTGCAGAAGCTCTTTAGTTTAATTAGATCCCATTTGTCAATTTTGGCTTTTGTTGCCGTTGCTTGTGGTGTTTTAGACATGAAGTCTTTACCCATGCCTGTGTCCTGAATGGTACTACCTAGGTTTTCCTTTAGGATTTTTATGGTATTAGGTCTAACATTTAAGTCTCTAATCCATCTTGAATTAATTTTCGTATAAGGAGTAAGGAAAGGATCCAGTTTCAGCTTTCTACTTATGGCTAGCCAATTTTCCCAGCACCATTTATTAAAGAGAATCCATTCCCCATTTCTTGTTTCTCTCAGGTTTGTCAAAGATCAGATGGCTGTAGATGTGTGGTATTATTTCTGAGGACTCTGTTCTGTTCCATTGGTCTATATCTCTGTTTTGGTACCAGTACTATGCTGTTTTGGTTACTGTAGCCTTGTAGTATAGTTTGAAGTCAGGTAGCGTGATGCCTCCAGCTTTGTTCTTTTGACTTAGGACTGTCTTGGAGATGCGGGGTCTTTTTTGGTTCCATATGAACTTTAAAGCAGTTTTTTCCAATTCTGTGAAGAAACTCATTGGTAGCTTGATGGGGATGGCATTGAATCTATAAATTACCTTGGGCAGTATGGCCATTTTCATGATATTGATTCTTCCTATCCATGAGCATGGTATGTTCTTCCATTTGTTTGTGTCCTCTTTTATTTCACTGAGCAGTGGTTTGTAGTTCTCCGTGAAGAGGTCCTTTACATCCCTTGTCAGTTGGATTCCTAGGTATTTTATTCTCTTTGAAGCAATTGTGAATGGAAGTTCATTCCTGATTTGGCTCTCTGTTTGTCTGTTACTGGTGTATAAGAATGCTTGTGATTTTTGCACATTAATTTTGTATCCTGAGACTTTGCTGAAGTTGCTTATCAGCTTAAGGAGATTTTGGGCTGAGGCAATGGGGTTTTCTAAATATACAATCATGTCATCTGCAAAGAGGGACAATTTGAGTTCTTCTTTTCCTAACTGAATACCCTTGATTTCTTTGTCTTGCCTGATTGCCCTAGCCAGAACTTCCAACACTATGTTGAGTAGGAGTGGTGAGAGAGGGCATCCCTGTCTTGTACCAGTTTTCAAAGGGAATTTTTCCAGTTTTTGCCCATTCAGTATGATATTGGCTGTGGGTTTGTCATAAATAGCTCTTATTATTTTGAGGTACGTTCCATCTATACCGAATTTATTGAGCGTTTTTAGCATGAAGGGCTGTTGAATTTTGTCAAAAGCCTTTTCTGCATCTATTGAGATAATCATGTGGTTCTTGTCTTTGGTTCTGTTTATATGCTGGATTATGTTTATTGATTTGCGAATGTTGAACCAGCCTTGCATCCCAGGGATGAGATCGTATTTTCTAGCAGTGTCTTCACAGAGTGGAAAGGGATAGCTGGCTCTCTGGAGTCTATTTTAAAAGGGAACTAACATCATGATCAAATCACCTCCTAAAAGCCCCATCTACTAACAGTATCACACTGGGAATTAAGTTCTAGCATATAAATTTTGGGTGATATAAACACTTAGGTCATAGCACCTGGACATTTTTGGAATTATGTTTTCATACTCTGGATCTCATTTGAGTCTTGAATTTTATTTGACTTCCTCTGGCCCTGCTTTGGAGGGAGGAATGCTCCCTTGTTACAGCCAGGTTGGCTGGAAGTCCAGGTTCTCCATTTGATCTCTTTTGACACCCAGGAACTAGGGTTAATTTTTACTTCTTGGCTGAAGTGGGAATTTAGGGTACTTGTTAGCCATTTGCTGATAGTACCTTAAATGGCAGGGAGAGGGGCACCTTGTCATTAGTCTCCACAGGACTTCACTGACACTGAGAGTGCAAGGCTATCTACACTCAGTTTCTCTGACACCATCTTTTTGGGTGAGTTGGTCACCTTGGTATAACCTGGAAAAGGTGGAAATCTAGCCTCATCACTTGCTTTTGCTGAGTTGGGGCTGCAAATTTGTCTATGGTAGTTTACTAGGTAGAGGGTTAGTAAGTAAAAAGTTTTCAAGTCTTGCTAGGCTACCTCCTTCCTTGTCTTTTGTTCATGAAGAGCTGACTTTTCTTGATCTATGCTTGTCATTTCCAGGTTGCCAGCTTCTATAGTACCTAGTCTAGGATATATGAGACAAAAATAAAACTCAGGGAACTTACCACCGTTGTTCCTCTAGTCCTGAGTTCTTAGCTGGTCTGACTTATTCTCTTTATCATTCAGGGTAATCTTACGGTTGTTTTGTATACAACATAGGATATTTTTTTGTTGTACTTAGTGAAAAAACTAGATAAAAAGTATGTCTGCTTCATCTTTTCGAAAGAGGATATTGCTTAAGATCTGTCAATCCATATTCCCTGACATTTTACATAGAGGCTACTAAGTAATAAATATTAGATAAATCATTGTTAAATAAATGACTTAGTAGCAGAACTTTATGTCTACCTTTTTGGGAGCCTGGAATCAGTTTCACTTACTTTTGTTTTAGGATGATGTTGTAGATAATCATTCCAGGAAACAGCACTCTAGATTAAGGGAGGTGTCGCTGAATTTTAGAAATTTTTATCATGTCTTTCATAATATTCTATGTAAATAAAATATTTTATTTGAAAAAGAGCAAAACCCTTGTTTGACTATTGTTGCCACCATCATCTGCATTTGAAAATCCCCTAAACACTTTACTCTTTAAGCATGTTTTTCTTTGTTGTACTGATTTACAGCTTCTAAATAATTTAGAGAATGTAATTTGTAATTAAGAACATTCTCATTCACATATGCAAATTCAAATGACTACTTGTTATGATCTTGCTATTTTTAATAACATTAGTACTGCTGGGCTGAAATTTCTTAAAGATCAGACTAATTTTAATAACTCAGTGTTCTTTTTATAATTGCCAAAATCATTAATTTTATTTTTCATTCCATGAATATTATTGGTTATTCTCTTTAATATTATGGTGCTTACAGAATACAACATAAATATCTTGGCACTAGTGATGCAATGAGAAATTGTCATTTAGGGGTTCTGTAGTCCTGGGAACCAGAAATAGTTTATTTGAAAGAATTCTTCAGTGGGAATGCTTTGACAGGCAGGCCTTGATTGAGGCATTATTCTATCCCTTAGCTCCTTTACTAGTTTTACTAGACTAATTTGAAACTTTCAAGTACTATTCTTAGTTTCTCCATTGAATAAATCAATTAAACTAAGTTCAGTTCAAGTAACCTTGCTTTCAATGAAAAATATTTGCCAGAAAATCATGTGATTACAGTTATTACACTGAGTTTAAGGCTATATATATAGGCTTATATATGACTGGCAAGTCAGCACAGTCCACTCTGCATAAAATAATGTAGGTTGAGACAGCATTTTTGAGGCAGGAACAGGGTATCTTATTTAGAACAACAACAACATCACCACCACCAACAACTAAAAAGCACTTCAGATAGCTGCAGATGGAAAGCTGTTTCCTAAAAGTGATAAGAATAATATGACTGTTCAGTCAGTATAGGCTATATGATATGTTTACTAAAATGTCAAATAGTGGAGTGGAGATAGTGGCTGGGACACTCAATCTCCTTGGCACTAGGCAAAGAAGAATTAGAAGGTACTTTGGTGCCGACTGTTCTCTCCTCAGGCTCACTGATGCCCCTAGGACTGGTGCTTCACTCTCAGGCTCTGACCTCCTCTGAGGAGAATCCCCTTTCTTCCTCTCATATCCAGCCAGTGGCAGGATAGCCTGGCTTTCTCTGAATTATCTTCTAAGCTCTTCTTATGACATCATTCTTAATTCTAGCTCCCTTCAGAGATTTTCTTTTTGATTCCCAACGGTGCTTTACAAAGGCCCCATAAGCTAGACACTGCCAGTCTTTCTCCTGAAATTGTAACAATCAATTCTCCTAAACCCAGTGTGGTTACCTCGGTCTAATAAAAAAAATGCTGGGAAGTGTGACAAATAAAGACAAATACACAATATTCTTTTAATAATAATCTTGCTATTTCTTTACTACTGATTTTTTTAAATCTCCGAGATTATCTTTGTTCTTATCTAGGTGCACTGTTCCCTACACCTTCAATAATAGAGGACATAATCAAGATCTCTTATCTGAATGTGATTGAGAACATGTAATTGTACTCTCCCTGAATCACAGCAGTGACCTGAGATCTCAACTCTTGAGACATTCAAATTTCTGGCTATCATTGGGTATGTTTCCTCAAGTCAAAGAATTTAGAAAAAGAAGTCCTAGGTCGGGGGTAAACATTCTATTCTTCATTACAGTTTATTACTATAATCTCTTCTATGTGACAATGACTTGACTTTCCACTTTTCTCCTCAAGAGTAAGGGTCATTGACTTTTATCATATTGGAAGGAAGGCTTTAGCTAAATAGAATGTGGGATGTGATGTTTTAAAATGTGAGATGCCTTTAAAAATATTAACATAATGTGCATGTGTCTGAGTCTTTTTGGACTGCCATAACAAAATACGTGAGGCTGGGAGGCTGATGAAAAATAGAAATTTATTCCTCAATGTTCTGGAGACTGAGAAGTCCGAAATCAAGCCCCTGGCATATTTGGTATCTGGTGAGGGTTTGTCTCCTGGTTCATGGATGGTACCTTCTCATTCTGTCTTCACATACTGGAAAGAAGCAAATATACTCTCTCAGATCTGATTTTAAAGGGGTATTACTTCCATCCCTGAGGGCTCCATCTTCATGGTCCAATCACATCCAAAAAGGCTCCACCTCCTAATAGCATCAACTTAGGGGTTAGAATTTCAACATAAGAATTTTGAGGGGACACAAACATTCAGATCATAGTAATGATATTTTTCATCAGATTCTGTCATGGAAGCAATAAGGTCAGTTTCTTGAATTTTAACAGATGATATTGCATAGCAAAATGTTAGCAAATTTTTGAATTCGTTATGGGGGGAGCAATAGACACTAAATAACAAACTCCATAAACTAGATATGGTGAATTAAATAAGTTATAATGGAAACCTGGATTCATTTTTTCCACAATTTTAGTGTCAGAATTTGCCTTCTATGCCCAGTCTTTGGGACTAAAAATCCAATTAGTTTTAAGATGTATCTTAAAAAGTCTTACATTCACATTTTAAAAATTATATTTTAGCTGAAAAAATTATTCTTTTATGGTGTTATAAAAACCTACCTATAGATTTATTTTCTTACATATGCTACTTTCTTTCAGTATTTTATCTAAAAAAATTATTGCAAAATAAAAGTTTGGGAAGATTTTCTCCTATGTTTTCTTCTAGAAGTTTTATCATTTGCATTTCACATTTAGATGTATAACTATTTAGAGTTAATTTTTTTTTTTTTTCAGGGCAGTGAACTTGCTATTGCCAGTACATGTCAAATTCATTCCATGGACTTTTAGCAAAATCAGAATTTACTTATGAATGCCAAAAGTAAAAATTACACCAATTTTAATTAAGCAGGGAAGGAGCACTTTATCGAAGGCTATTACAGTAAGGTATAGAAGCCAGAACTCAGCCTTATCTCAACTCTGCTTAAAGAAAAGGCTGAAGAGTTTTAAGAGCTGGGGCAGTGGTGAAGAAAATTATAGGCCATTTGCCGGGCGCGGTGGCTCAAGCCTGTAATCCCAGCACTTTGGGAGGCCGAGGCGGGCGGATCACGAGGTCAGCAGATCGAGACCATCCTGGCTAACACGGTGAAACCCCGTCTCTACTAAAAATACAAAAAACTAGCCGGGCGCGGTGGCGGGCGCCTGTAGTCCCAGCTACTTGGGAGGCTGAGGCAGGAGAATGGCGTAAACCCGGGAGGCGGAGCTTGCAGTGAGCTGAGATCCGGCCACTGCACTCCAGCCTGGGTGACAGAGCAAGACTCCGTCTCAAAAAAAAAAAAAAAAAAAAAAGAAAATTATAGGCCATTTGCGTCTGCTAATCAGCTGTACCCAAGGGAAAAGTCAACTTTCTCATATCTTCCTGACAGGAGGTAGTTTTACAACTTAGTCATACCCTCCTTCAGAATCTGAGAAATAGAAATTCCACTTCTTTGATGATTACATTTCAAAGAGATTACTCTCAGAAACACCAAAAAGATATTCTTCGGTGGTAAACTTGTTAAGAAGTGTTTTAAAAATTTACATTTCCAAAGGGCAAAGAAAGTAAATGCTGGGAGAAAAGGATGATCAAGAACCTGGCACATTGGCTCATGCCTGTAATCCCAGCACTTTGGCAGGCAGAGGTAGGTGGATCAGTTGAACCCACAAGTTTAAGGCCAGTCTGACAAACATGGTGAAACCTTGTCTCCACAAAATACAAAAAGAAAAAAAGAAAAGAAAAGAAAAAAATTAGCCAGGCATGGTGGCACACCCCTGTAGTCACAACTACTTGGGAGGCTGAGGCAGCAGTATTCCTGTAGTTCCAGCTACTTGGAAGCCTGGGATTGGAGGATCACCTGAGCCTGGGGAGGTCAGGGCTGCAGTGAGCTGTGATCACTCCACTGCACTCCAGTCTGTGTGACAGAGTGAGACCTGTCCCACCCCCACCCCCACCCGAAAATAAATAAACAGAAAGAAGGAAAAGGAAGATTGGGGTCAGGCAGAGATTCAGAAGGAGGAAACCTGTCTAAAGTCTAGTCAAGCACAGGAGAATAGGAAAGCCACCTTCATCAGGGACAATTTTATCTGTTTTAAGATGCCTAGTACCTTGAAGTATTATTGTTTAAGTTTTGCCAAAATAATTTTGTAAGTTACTATGTTTACATTTCAGTGTGTTTTATTTTTTCTAGCAATTCCTGAAAAGAAGCAGAGCCCCTAAAATATTGTGATATTTTATTTGATAGAACTAATGAGTTTTAAATTGTACAAATACATTTTTATAACGTTTCTTGAAAAGCCGTCAATGTTCGATAATATTCAGTCTTCAAATCTAACACAAGAAACCACAATTTCCATATTACAAGGAATCTAGAATGTGGAGAACAGTGCACAGATACGCAGCCAGCATCACCTTAATACCAAAGCCTGGGAAGGCCATAACAACAACGACAACAAACTACAGGCCAGTTTCCCTGATGAAAATAGATGCAAAATCTTAACAAAGTACTAACAAACTCAATTCAATAACACACTAAAAAGGTAATATACCATGATCAAGTGGACTTTACTCTAGGGATGCAAAGATGGTTCAATGTAACCAAACTGATAAATGTGATTCACTACATAAATAGAATTACAAAAAATATATGTAATTATTTCAATAGGTGTGGAAAAAGTATTCAGCAAAATCCAGCATTCCTCCATTACAAAAACTCTCAACAAACTGGGCATAAAAGGGACATACCTCAAAATAATAAAAGCCAGATATGAAAACCCCACAGCCAACATCATACTGAATGAGGAAGACTGAAAGTATTTCTTCTAAGCATTGGAACAAAACAAGGATACTTACTCTCACCACTCCTATTCAACATAGTATTGGAAGACCTACCTAGAGCAATTAGGCAAGAGAAAGAAACAAAAAGCATCCAAATTGGAAAATATGAAGGCAAATTATCTCTGCTCACTGGAGATATGATCTTATAACTAGAAAATCCTAAAGACTCTTCTAAAAAAGTCCCAGATTTTGTAAATGACTTTAGGGTAGTTTCTAGGTACCAAATCAATGTAGAAAAATCAGTAGCATGCTTATACACCAATAATTATCAAACTGAGACAAAATTATTAACTTAATCCCATTTATAATAGCTACAAAGAAAAAGCTACCTAGAGGGCTGAGCAAGATGGCCAAATAGGAACAGCTCCAGTCACCAGCTCCCAGCGTAAGCGACACAGAAGACAGGTGATTTCTGCATTTTCAACTGAGGTACTGGGTTCATCTCATTAGGGAGTGCCGGACAATAGGTGCTGGTCAGCTGCTGCAGCCTGACCAGCGAGAGCTGAAGCAGGGCGAGGCATTGCCTCACCTGGGAAGCACAAGGGGGAAGGGAATACCTTTTCCTAGCCAGGGGAACTGAGACACACAACACCTGGAAAATTGGGTAACTCCCACCCCAATACTGTGCTTTACCAAGGGTCTTAGTAAACGGGCACACCAGGAGATTATAACCCACACCTAGCCGGGAGGGTCCCACTCCCACGGAGCCTCCCTCATTGCTAGCACAGCAGTCTGCAATCTAAGGGCAAGGTAGCAGTGAGGCTGGGGGAGGGGTGCCCACCATTGCTGAGGCTTAAATAGGTGAACAGAGTCGCTGGGAAGGTCGAACTGGGTGGAGCTCATAGCAGCTCAAGGAGGCCTGCCTGTCTCTGTAGACTCCACCTCTGGGGACAAGGCACAGCTAAACAACAACAACAACAAAAAGCAGCAGAAACCTCTGCAGACGCAAGCGACTCTGACAGCTTTGAAGAGAGCAGTGGATCTCCCAACACGGAGGTTGAGATCTGAGAACAGACAGGACAGACTGCTTGCTCAAGTGGGTCCCTGACCCCTGAGTAACCTAACTGGGAGACATCCCCCACTAGGGGCAGACTGACACCCCACACCTCACATGGCGGAGTACACCCCTGAGAGGAAGCTTCCAAAGCAAGAATCAGACAGGTACACTCGCTGTTTAGCAATATTCTATCTTCTGCAGCCTCTGCTGCTGATACCCAGGCAAACAGGGTCTGGAGTGGACCTCAAAAAAATCTCCAACAGACCTACAGCTGAGGGTCCTGACTGTTAGAAGGAAAACTAACAAACAGGAAGGACACCCACACCAAAACCCCATCAGTACGTCACCATCATCAAAGACCACAGGCAGATAAAACCACAAAGATGGGGGAAAAGCAGGGCAGAAAAGCTGGAAATTCAAAAAATAAGAGTGCATCTCTCCCTGCAAAGGAACACAGCTCATCGCCAGCAATGGATCAAAGCTGGACGGAGAATGACTTTGACGAAATGAGAGAAGAAGGCTTCAGTCCATCAAACTTCTCAGAGCTAAAGGAGGAATTACGTACCCAGCACAAAGAAACTAAAAACCTTGAAAAAAGAGTGGAAGAATTGATAACTAGAATAATTAATGCAGAGAAGGCCATAAATGAACTGACAGAGATGAAAACCATGACACGAGAAATACGTGACAAATGCACAAGCTTCAGTAACCGACTCGATCATCTGGAAGAAAGAGTATCAGTGATTGAGGATCAAATGAATGAAAGGAAGTGAGAAGAGAAATCTAAAGAAAAAAGAAGAAAAAGAAATGAAAAAAGCCTGCAAAAAGTATGGGATTATGTAAAAAGACCAAATCTACGTCTGATTGGGGTGCCTGAAAGTGAGGGGGAAAATGGAACCAAGTTGGAAAACACTCTTCAGGATATCTTCCAGGAGAACTTCCCCAACCTAGTAGGGCAGGCCAACATTCAAACTCAGGAAATACAGAGAATGCCACAAAGATACACCTCGAGAAGAGCAACTCCAAGACACATAATTGCCAGATTCACCAAAGTTGAAATGAAGGAAAAAATCTTAAGGGCAGCCAGAGAGAAAGGTTGGGTTACCCACAAAGGGAAGCCCATCAGGCTAACAGCAGATTTCTCAGCAGAAACTCTCCAAGCCAGAAGAGAGTGGGGGCCAATATTCAACATTCTTAAAGAAAAGAATTTTAAACCCAGAATTTCATATCCAGCCAAACTAAGTTTCATAAGTGAAGGAGAAATAAAATCCTTTACAGATAAGAAAATGCTTAGAGATTTTGTCACCACCAGGCCCACCTTATGAGAGACCCTGAAGGAAGCACTAAACATGGAAAGGAACAACTGGTACCAGCCATTGAAAAAACATACTAAAATGTAAAGACTATCGAGGCTAGGAAGAAACTGCATCAACTAACGAGCAAAATAACCAGTTAATATCATAATGGCAGGATCAAGTTCACATATAACAATCTTAACCTTAAATGTAAATGGACTAAATGCTCCAATTAAAAGACACAGACTGGCAAACTGGATAAAGAGTCAAGACCCATCATTCTGCTGTATTCAGGAGACCCATCTCACATGCAGAGGGATACATAGGCTCAAAATAAAGGAATGGAGGAAGATCTACCAAGCAAATGGAGAACCAAAAAAAGCAGGGGTTGCAATACTAGTCTCTGATAAAACAGACTTTAAACCATCAAAGATCAAAAGAGACAAGGCCATTACATAATGGTAAAGGGATCAATTCAACAGGAAGAGCTAACTATCCTAAATATATATGCACCCAATACAGGAGCACCCAGATTCATAAAGCAAGTCCTTAGAGACTTACAATGAGACTTAGACTCCCATACAATAATAATGGGAGACTTCAACACCCCACTGTCAACATTAGACAGATCAACGAGACAGAAAGTTAACAAGGATATCCAGGAATTGAACTCATCTCTACAACAAGCAGATCTAATAGACATCTACAGAACTCTCCACCCCAAATCAACAGAATATACATTCTTCTCAGCACCACATCACACTTATTCCAAAATTGACCACATAATTGGAAGTGCTTTAAAGTTCATATGGAACCAAAAAGCAGCTCACATTGCCAAGACAATCATAAGTCAAAAGAACAAAGCTGGAGGCATCACGCTACCTGACTTCAAACTATACAACAAGGGTACGATAACCAAAACAGCATGGTACTGGTACCAAAACAGGGATACAGACCAATGGAACAGAACAGAGTCCTCAGAAATAATACCACACATCTACAGCCATCTGATCTTTGACAAACCTGAGAAAAACAAGAAATGGGGAAAGGATTCCCTATTTAATAAATTGGGCTGGGAAAATTGGCTAGCCATAAGTAGAAAGCTGAAACTGGATCTTTTCCTTACTCCTTATACGAAAATTAATTCAAGATGGATTAGATACTTAAATGTTCGACCTAATACCATAAAAACCCTAGAAGAAAACCTAGGTAATACCATTCAGGACATAGGCATGGGCAAGGACTTCACGTCTAAAACACCAAAAGCAACGGCAACAAAAGCCAAAATTGACAAATGGGATCTAATTAAACTAAAGAGCTTCTGCACAGCAAAAGAAACTACCATCAGAGTGAACAGGCAACCTACAGAATGGGAGAAAATTTTTGCAATCTACTCATCTGACAAAGGGCTAATATCCAGAACCTACAAAGAACTCAAACAAATTTACAAGAAAAAAACAAACAACCCCATCAAAAAGTGGGCAAAGCATATGAACAGACATTTCTCAAAAGAAGACATTCATACAGCCAACAGACATGAAAAAATGCTCATCATCACTGGCCATCAGAGAAATGCAAATCAAAACCACAATGAGAAACGATCTCACACCAGTTAGAATGGCGATCATTAAAAAATCAGGAAACAACAGGTGCTGGAGAGGATGTGGAGAAATAGGAACACTTTCACACTTTTGGTGGGATTGTAAACTATTTCAACCATTTTGGAAAACAGTATGGCAATTCCTCAAGGATCTAGAACTAGAAGTATCATATGACCCAGCCATCCCATTACTGGGTATATACCCAAAGGATTATAAATCATGCTGCTATAAAGACACATGCACCTGTATGTTTATTAAGGCACTATTCACAATAGCAAAGACTTGGAATCAACCCAAATGTCCATCAGTGACAGACTGGATTAAGAAAATGTGGCACATATACACCATGGAATACTATGCAGCCATAAAAAGGATGAGTTTGTGTCCTTTGTAGGGACATGGATACAGCTGGAAACCATCATTCTCAGCAAACTATCACAAGAACTGAAAACCAAACATCATATGTTCTCACTCATAGGTGGGAACTGAACAATGAGATCACTTGGACTCGGGAAGGGGAACATCACACACTGGGGCCTATCAGGGGGAGGGGGGAGGGGGGAGGGATTGCACTGGGAGTTATACCTGATGTAAATGACGAGTTGATGGGTGCTGACGAGTTGATGGGTGCAACACACCAACATGGCACAAGTATACATATGTAACAAACCTGCACGTTATGCACATGTACCCTAGAACTTAAAGTATAATAATAATTAAAAAAAGAAAGAAAAAACTACCTAGAAATCCATTTAATTAAGTAGACAAAAAATCTCTACAGAAATAACTACAAAAAGCTGATGAAAAAATGTAGAGGACACTTCAAATGAAAACACATCCCATGCTCATGTATTAGGACAGCCAATATCATTAAAATAACCGTATTTCCCAAAGTAACATGCAGATTTAATGCAATTCTCATTAAATTACCAATGTCATTGTTTACAGAATTAGAAGAAACAATTTTAAAATTTATATAGAATCAAAAAAGTGCCTGAAGAGCCAAAGCAATCCTAAGCAAAAACAAGCCGAAAGTGTCACCCTATCTGACTGAAAACTATGCTGCAAGGCTATAGTAACCAAAACAGTACTGGTAAAAAAAAAATAGACACATAGATCAGTGGAACAGAATAGTGATGACTGAAATAAAACTACATACCTACAAGCAATTAATCTTTGACAAAGTCAGCAGAAATATACACTGGGTAAAGGACACTATTTTCAATAAATGGTGCTGGAAAAATTAAAGAGCCGTAAGCAAAAGAATGAAAGTGGACCCATACTTCTTGCCATATATAACAATTAATTCGAGATAGATTAAAGACCTAAACATAAGATCTGAAATTACAAAAATTCTTGAAGAATATCTAGAAATAACTCTCCTGGACATTGGCCTCAGCAAATAATTTATGACTAAGTTTTCAAAAGGAAATGCAACAAAAACGAAAATAGACAAATGGAACTTAAACTAAAATGCTTTTGCACAGCAAAGCAAATAGTTAACATATTAAACCAACAACCTACAGAATGAGAAAAAAATATTTACAAGTTACTCATCCAACAAAAGGCCCAGAATCTATAAGGAACTCGAATTAATCAGCAGGAAAAAAACAAAAACAAAACAAAAAACAAACAAAAAAATACCAAAAAAACCCAACAATAACCCTATTAAAATGGGCGAAGGATATGAAAAGACATTATTTAAAAGAAGATACACAAGAGGCCAACAAACATATGATGGAGTGCTCAACATCACTAATTATCAGAGAAACTCAAATTAAAACCACAATGAGATACCATCTTACACCAGTCAGAATGGGCATTACTAAAAAGTCAAAAAGCAACAGATGTTGGCAAGTATTGTAGGAAAAGAAAATGCTTATACACTGTTGGTAGGAATGTAAATTGGTACAGCTTCTGTGGAAAACGGTGTAAAGATTTCTCAAATAACTAAACTAGAGCTACTCTTCGATCCAGCAATCCCACTACTGGGTCTCTACTGAAAGGAAAATAAATAATTATATAAAAAAAAGACAACTGCCCTGGTATGTTTATAGCAACACTATTCACAATAGCAAAGTAGGTAGTCAGTCTACACATCCATCAGTGGATGACTGGATTAAAAAAAGTGTATACACATATACAGACACATCATGGAATACTACTCTGCCAGAGAAAAGAATAAAATCATGTATTTTGCAGGAACATGGATGGAACTGAAGACCATTATGCTAGGGGAAATAACTCAGAAACAGAAGCCCCAAAATCATGTAGTCTCACTTGTAAGTGGGAACTAAACAATGGGTACACATGGACATACAGAGTGGACTAACAGACACTGGAGACTCCAGACGATAGGAGAGTGGGAGGTTGGTGAGGGATGAAATACTACCTATTGGATACCATGAACATTATTTGGGCGATGAGTACACTAAAAGGCCAGACTTCACAACTATGTAATATATCCATATAACACAATTGTACTTTTATCCCTAAATCTATTAAATAAATAAATATATCACATTCCATATCACCTCTAATTTTTCCAGACTGCATCACATAATAGCTCCATATCTTTTCTCATTGAATCATTTTTACTGTCCTTTGCCTTTCTTAAATATTATAAATATGTTAGACTTTGTCTTCCGGTGTCATTAAATATTGGCATCACTAAGGATTAGAATTGTTTGTAACTAACAAAACCATTACAAATGACAAAGATGTATTGTAAGTATATTGGGCTGGGTAATGGAAACAAAGGTAGAAGTGTATATGGGATTCAGGAAAAAAAAATAGAGACAAAGCCTAAAAATCCTTTATATCTCAAGCAGTTTCCACTCTTGGGTACCACTTCTCTGCTACCCTCTCTCTCACTCGCTTTGTCCTTCTCTATCTTACTCTCTCCCCGGACCAATTTCCCCTGTATTCCAATCTACATGGTAGAACCATACAATTATACATATCTGTGACCCCTCCAGAGTTGGTTAAGTCCTCTTGTTCCTATAGCACCCATACCTCCCACTTCTCTTGTAGTTATTAATTTATTGTCTGACTTTTCCTATTGTCTCACGGAGGACTTCTGGGTCATCTAATAGCAGTTACTGATTTATCGTCTAACTTTTCCTGCTGTCTCACTGAGAACTTCTGGGTCATTTAATATGCAGGGTGGTTCATTTTCATAGTAGCAATCATATATTTTAAATCAAAGCCAGGTATGTATGATGTGAGATACAATCTGATGATGGGCTACATATTTGAAGTTATGAATGCCCATGAATATCTGATTGATTTGGTCTTATATTATCTAACCACCAATGAAGTGCTCTTTATCCTTCTATCAGTCACAGAGCCCTCCCTTCACCACATTTTTTTTCTTGTTTATCTCCTATTTATTTGTTAGGTCTCAGCTTAAGCAATCTATTCCAAATTTTGTGTTCCTAAAATGTCACTGACTGTTGAATCTTCCCTACTCTCCTATATTGCTATTTGTTATTATATTCTGCCTCTGTCCTGAGGCTGGTGGGGACCATTTCCTTTTAGTTACTTACTACTGTGCTGAGTGCATCATTAGCACTCAATAAATTAAAACAATAATGATACAGCTCATCATCATAATTATCTTTATTCCCTTAGGCAGATCCAACAGGGAATGAGAAAACTCAGATGCTGCTCTGTTTTCTATAAATGCCCTCTACCATGTCTGAGGACATGAAAGGAGTCTTTCACTCCACTTACTTAAAAAAAAAAAAAAAACAGTAACAGTGGTGATCATTGAGGGCAAACTCCTTCAGGTTTACAGGAAAATAAGATAACATGGCCTGGTTTCTGTTTCCACTCCTGAAGCACATATTGTCTTTACCATTTATGTAACATGTCATATTATTCTTCCACTTTACTTACAAATAAATTATTATGCCCTTAAGGGAAAAGAAATAAAGTTTGATCCCACTTCATATACCAATGGCTGTCATTAGCAGATTCTCAGTAAACAATCATTGTAAATTATGGATAAAAATTATGTTAGAGTCGATGTGTATTAATTCATTTATAGGGACAACCATTTCCATTTATGAGATCTGATAAACCATGAGCTCCTAGTAGTCTGTGAGCTCCAATGAGTACACATTTGCTTAATCACCTATATAGGTGACTTTATCACTATCAATGATTGCTGTGGTGAACCATAAACACTTTGCACATAACTTGTTATCTTCTTTTTTATTTCTAGCTGTGACACCATTTGGGGTCATGTAATAACTTTGTGGAGAACTTCTCTCTAATATCTTGTCTTAAAAAGCAGCTTGAGCCACCCAATTCCAGTCATTTTCACTCAAGTGTATTTTAGCCACTGACTCTTCATAGCCACAGCCTGTGGGTTAACATGTTTCTCCACCTCAGACAGATAAAATACAAATATCACTTCCTGATGTAATTGCTTATCCCATCCATCTCATACCTTCAGTTCATTAACAGTTGTTCTTTAACCTCCTCAAAATCTCCAGTTTGTTGATAATTCCCTTCCCACAAGGCCAAAGGTCTTCTTCTCCTGGCTTTATTCCCCTACTTAAGCATCATAGACGAAGATCATCAGAACTGCTTCATTACTTTGCACATTAGTTTTCATTACTCTTTTACCCAAAATACCTAATCCTAGAATTATCTATAATCAGTCCTCCCTTCTGGTATATCTAATCTTTGAAATTACTCAGCTTTGTGAGTGGGTGATATTCTAAATTGGTATTTCTAACCTTAGATTGAACTTCAGTGCTGCATATCATTTTTTTGCCTGTTATCTATAATTCTTTCTTACAACTATTCTCTTAGTCTTAGCCAACCCCATATTTTTACACTCAGAAACTTGTTTTGCTTTCTATATTAAGAAATATATCTGTATTATATACTGAGAAACATCCCACCTATTCCCTTATCTGTATCACTCCCAGCCATAATTTCTTCCCTCCAGGCTAAGTAAATAAGACTGCCACACCTTTACTTTCAATCCTATAGGCTCTCATCTCTTGCACCTTGTTTTATAATGTAGCTCTCTACCAATGTCTTATATATTTTAGTCTTTATTTTTAATACTGGAAACTGCTTTTCAATTTCTATACAGAAATACAAGAAAATAAAATTTCTGAATATTACATTCCCCTCTGGCTATAGCTCAATTTCTTTTCTTTTCAGTTTCATTTCTGTTAAGAATTGTGATGGATCAGTCAATCTCTGTCTATCTGTCAACATAGTTATTGAAAACCTTCTTTATGTCAGGTTCTGTACAATGCCTGGGAATACTAGGGGAAACAAGATAGACCTGGTCCTGTATTTGTGGCACTTCAAACTCCATTTTCTCACTTCCAAATCAGTCTTCAACCTACTGTAGTTGCGTTTTTACCTTTAACAACTCCAGCGAATCAGCTTCACTGTTGACCTCTTCATCAACAAATCAACTAGACTTTGCAGCAGTTATTTTCTCATCTGTGTCTTTTGCATTTTATGTATTAACCTCACCTTATAACATTCTACTCTTTAAGTTTATACAACCAAAAACTTGCATTGTTCCATTTCTGACTTTGCCTTCTCAGTGTCTTTAAATAAACTCCTCTTTCTCAATCCACAACTTAAAATATGACATTCCTCAAGTTGCTGGTCCTTTCTACACACCAGTTCTCTTTTAATAATTTCATAGCTCCAATTTACATGATATTCCTATATTGAAAATGTGATAATTGTCTACCCTTAGGTATCTTCAGATCATCTCAAATTCCAAATGCCTTCAAATAAACTCATTATATTTTCTCCTCTTCTTGATCTTGATAGTGGTAGGAGGCAGACAAATCCCTAAGCACACAGGAGAGGGTCCCTAGTGAAACCTCACCTTCAGACCAAAGACAGTTTAAAGCTCAAAAGCCATGCTGCAAGTCTCAGATATATCCATGGACTGGATTGAGAACCTCTTTTCCCATTTGGTGTGTTTTCCTCTGATTGATCCCCATCGTTCACCTATTTTACATTTACCTACCCTTTCCTAATTGGTTTCTTTGCACTGTAGTATCTACCTTTGAGTGGAGTCTTTGATTTAACCTTTTTGCATACTCCCAAACCAATCAGCACACACGCCTCCATTTTAAGCCCATAAAAGCCCTGGACTCATCCACACTGGGGGACTACCTTCCTTCAGGTGGTGGGGACTACCCACCTTTGGGTAGTAGAAGGTGTCCTGTCCTCTCAGCCCACTGGGCCTGCTCTTGGCTTGTGCTCTAACCTGGATCTCATGTTTGCCATGGGATCCAGACTCAGCCTGCAGCTGAGTCAGTTGTGCCCCAGCCTGCCTGTGTTACAGCTTATTAGTTCTTGCTACCACACTCCAACCTGTGGCTCTGGGGCTGGCTCAGCCTTGCCACTGCTTCCTGTCACGTTGGGGGTGGGGGTGGGGGCTGCATGGTGCTGGCGGAGGGTGGAGGGCCACAGTGTTACAGCCTTTTTTGTAACTACATTTAGTGGTTCCCAAATTCTTGTCCCGCATCCAAGAAGAATGAGGTTATTCTGATAATCAAAGGGTAAAAAGGGCAGAGGAGAGTTTTTATTAAGTGATGGAACAGCTCTCAGTGGAGAGGGAACCTTCTACTGCAAGCCTGGGCCTGAATGGCACCTGGGTACGGGCGTTGCCAGCTACAGAGGACTGTGTCTGGCAAAGAGGCATGAAAATATCCTATGTCAATCTCATTTAGTGACCCCTCCATTCTATTTATCAACCCTTATTCACTTTTATTTCTAATTATGGCTTGTGTATTCCTTTTCTCTACACTTAGTGAAAACATCCTAGACTAAGAGCTATTTGCGTTGTCTCTTAACTGGGATAGCTTTGGCACCAGAGTATCCTAGTCAAGATATATTTGTTCACAACAGTTGTGCTGTCTAAAAGTTTCAACAGTTATACATCAGTTATACATCACTTTTTGTCTAAGTATCAAATTTTAACCATGGTAGAAAAGCCCTGAATTACCTACCCCACCCAACTATTTTATCTCTATAATTTTATCTTACTTGAGTCCTTGCCATTTTCTTTATTCTTCTTCAGTCTTTTACTTATTGTGGTTTTTAATATTCAGTATCTTATACCTCCAGTGAGTATCTCTATATGCTCTTTTTGTGTGTGTTGCAAATGCCTTTGGTTCACTTAAAAAAAGTTTTGCCATATTAACACTTTTTTATCCCAAATATTTAGAGAAAAACATACTTCTTGGGGAGATGATCTTAGGATGCCCACAATAGATAAAACACCCTATTCTGTGTTCTTATAGCACCAAGTACATATATCTGTTATAAGATATGTCACATTCTATCTGTATGATCAATATTTGTATTTTTCCTCTGTTGGAGTATGAATTACTTAAAGGATAAGATCATGTTTTATTCATGTTTATATTTCCAGGATCTAGAATAATTTGTCCTATGTGTGACCAAAGAGTATCAATTCTTTTATTCCAGTTATAGAAATAAACAATCTTTGACACTTTGCTTAATGTTCTATCTTGAGATACAAAATTAATGAAGTAGGCTATATTTTAGATCACAATTTGTATCAAATCTCTTGAAGACATTTCTAAGAGCCGTCTAAGAAAAAAAAATACAAAGGATGACAGAGAGCTTGATATGAAATATAGTGATATGTAAATACAACATGCTCTCTCTTTTGGCATTCCTCTGAAGTCAAATGAAAATTAGATTAGACACACTATGACATTTGAACTTACCTTGGGGAAATCATGGCCTTCATCTATTGTGCATGGACAAAAACCTTGACTTCACTGAACAAAACGTAAGTTGATTTCTGTAACTATGTTGCAAAGTAAACTCATATACTTTCCTTACTGCCTGGAGTAATTATTACATTCTTACTAAATTAAATGACTTTTAAGTTCTTTACCACTCTAAAATTCAGTGTGTGGAGCCAAAGGTAACTTCTATCACTTACTGATAATATGGATGTTATGAACATGAAATTACCAATTCAGAAGAAAATATTACATCATTTAATTTTTAAATTTTATTTCAGGAAAAAGACTCAAGTAGGAAAGCATTAACAATTCTCTATAACTAGAACATTTAAACAAGTTATGTAGTTCTGTTAACTCAAAAATAGACAAATGAATAATGTTAATAGTCTGGAAAATCCACCATAAAAATAATATCTTGAATTTAAAATTTCTGTCTGCAGTGAATTTTTGTGGCCAAGTTACAAAACACTCAATCTAGGGGCTTATAATGGAAATGCAGAAAGAACTTTAAATACAAGGGCAAGAAGAGATACGGCTGTAATACAAAATGAATCATTTTCTAACAAAAGGCTGAATATATAAATCATTGTTATGAAAAATACTTTTCTTTGTTATATTCAATCTGCAAATCATAAACTCATTCTTGCTAGCAAAAAGTGACTTGGATTTGATTTTAATGTTGATTTTTTTCATGCTTCCCCTCATTCTACATCTATTCTGACTCTTCCTTTCAATCATTTCCTTTGTGATTGCTTAGCTTCATGCTTCCTATATTTTGTTAGACTAAAATGTAATGTACTCAAGGTTTATATTGGCAGGCCCATGCAGCTAGTCAACTCTGAAGCTAGCTTTCATCTCAAATGGGCAAGGCAGGGGAGGGTTTTGGAGGAGAGAAGGCAGGAAGCAGAAAATGGAGGCAGAGGGGGAAAAAAAGCATTTATATTTCTGAAGTGGCTAATGTTCCTTGTTGCACAAGTTATTCTAGAAGAGAATACCCCTCTTCAGATAAGTGCTAGCAGCTGTGCCATCTGCAGAGCAAGATACCTGTTTCAAAACACGCCACTTGGATTATTTTTAATGGTGTGATATCTGTCTCTTGTTTACTTATATTCTGTAAAGTATTCTCATTGTCTGCTGGCTTCATTAGCTCCCATCTATGCTGTTTTTTTTTACTCACCTTGTGTTCTACTGTCTACAAGTAACTAATGGGCATTGGGGAGGCATCTGGTCAGAATATCTTTTATATCTGAAGCTCTTTAAGTGTGCCAAGTTGTTTGGTCATCATATTAACCAATAAAGGGGAAAAGGATTAGATTTTACCCTACAGTTTTATTTTAATATAAAAGATTCATAATAAAATAGAACATAATATAAATGACTCTGTATGTATACAGAGAAAAGATTTTATTTTTATTCTTCCCATTAAGAACATTCTTGAATTTCCAGGAATTGCCTGAGCAATAAAATAGCAAATTCTACCTGTTTATGTGAGCAGTAATTATATATTCTGGGTGGCAGAAAGCACTCGGCAGGGCTCTGAGGAAGTCTGTTAGTCATTTCATCATTCTATGCAGCATTGATCTTGCTGACTGCACAGCGCACTAATAGAACAAGTTAATGGAGTTTATTCTGTCACAAATGCTGCCAGTTAAAAAAAGATGATTGCCATGTATGGAAAACCAGGCTCTCTAGCTTCTTCCTAAAGATATATGGAAATATTAAATCTGTTATCTGCCATAGAGGGAATCCATAAATATTGCCTTCCTAATATGAGTACAGGTGGAGTTTATTATTATGAAATGGAAATTGCAAAAGTTTTTGGCAAACTATGGTTGCAGAATCTGTAGTGAATATAGCTGCTTATTTTTAATTAATGAATTATACAATATCAGCATTATAGTGTTTTCCCCTGAAAGTCAATCATCTTAGAGAGATGAGAAACTTATATTTTATGAGCTGAATATAAACCAAATTGGGCTGTTTAATAAGTAACTTGTAGCCTTGGATTGATGTTGATAAAGATGTAAAAACCAATTTTTTTTCCCAAGCTGCAAAATTGCATGTTATTCATGCTAAAATATGAAGCTGATTATAAGATTCAATGGAAATCAGACCGAATTAATAGTAGCCCTGTAACAAACCTTCATTTTCTCAATAGTCCTGACAATTCAAGTAAATACAAATTGAGAGGATGCACCAGTTCAGAAAATAAATTCAGCATCTTACTTAGTGCCTAAAATGTTTCTCCAATTGATCAATAAAACTGCCTAATTAAAATGTTCTTTTATAGACTTGAAGGTTTTTGAAAGGATACAGAATCTTATTTACATAGTCTAAATATAAGATGAAACTAATCAAGGATAAAAGATATATGTGGTTATTTGTTGTCAGTATAGAATAATGAGAGTAATTGTGATTTAGATGGTATATCGCTGTTTTAATTTAGCATCCTGTGTAAGACTAGAGCTTTTGGCTTTTTTTCCAGGATGCCAAAATCTAGTAGAATTTATCTCCTGTAGACTATAGGTCTCAAGTTCACAACATTTTTAAATTGTTTTATCTTATAGCAGTTTTTAAATGTTTTTCTACTCAAACTTATAATAGTTTTTTTGAAAGAAAAGTACCAAACCTAAATATGTTTTTCTCTTTTCCTAATAAATGATGTAGATGCACTCCCTTACAGATGAAGTCTTTATATTATAACACATGTATAACTTTAGAGATTAAAATGGAATCATTGTACCATTTATTGATGAAAACCCAGCTTTAGAACTGGACCTATTTAAGATTTAGAAGCAATAATCATCTCAGGGAAGAAAGCAATTTTATGACCACAGTTTTGGTGTTTTCTAATAACATCATCCTTCAACAAACTAATTTGTGGGTCATACTCCTCCTGTCTCCAACTCAGTATAGATTAAATTTTAGATTCATCAATTTAGAGACCAACATTTAAATAATTCATCTCTTAAATGAGGTATACATTAAAGATGATGATAATGGATTTGCATTTGGAGGATATATAACTTGTTAATACAGCTAAAAAATAAACATCTCACTTCCGTTTCTGAATATGATAGAGCATTTCGTCAGAATAATCATCCTAACTAAAAACAACCTTAAACAAGTCTTTTATAAAGTTATTTAAACAGCATTGGAACACCACAAAAATAGACAGAGATCAGAAAAATAAGGATGAAATCTCAGTGTGAAAGGGAGCATATTGAAATGAGTTTGACATTATCCATTGCTGATCTTCGGAATGTATTGTCGAGTCTTGTGACAAATAGTATTAGAGGATGAGAAAGTAACCAGAAAGCAATAGCTAAGAGACAAGAAAGAGATCAATAGAGCGCTTACCAGTTGCAGAAATGGAGAGTTAAATTTTGGAATTGAAGTTAAGACTTTTAAAATGCTACACCTAGAAAGAGGAAAAAGTAATACAAGAGTATTCACAAAAATTCAAACCTAGTCTTAAATAATCTTCTTACCTAATTTTATTAAGGTAACATGACACTTCTCTACTACCTCTTAGAAATCACGTCCTCTATGAAGCAAAGTGACATCAAAGTACCTCAAAATAGATTTTAATAAATAATGTCTGAATATCAATTAAATATAAATAGGCATACCAAGAAACAGGAATAAATGATTGAAAACCTAGGAGAAAAAAGAGATTTTAAAGACTAAAACCGAGATGCTTGTGATATTGAAGATATCAGATATATATTTTGAAAAACGTTCTTAATAAGTATAGAAAAATAAGTAAAATGGGGGAGAATTTTATCAAAAATTTTACCAAATACTTGAAATTTATGGACAATCATTAGAAGGAAATTCTAAAATTGAAAATGTATTATAACTAAAATCAACAAGTAAAGTGAATTTAAAACATTTTACTTCCTGATTTCAATTATAATATAGGAAATTTTAGTTATTTTTTTTTTTTAGGAAGAAAGCATATGTTAGAGAGGAAAGGATTATTGAATTGGTAGATAGAGCAGTAGCTAATATATAGCATATTCATTGAGATGAACTGAGAGCATGATGATGGGGTATTATGATTAGTGTAATGAAAGTGTTGAGGGAAAAAGAGAGAGAGAGAAATGAGGAAAAATTTCAGGAGATATTAGGTAATAACTTTTCAAATTGATGGAAAGACATCAATTCACAGATGAAGATGCTTAACAAATCTAAAAATCTTTAAATGAAAGAAAACCGAAGATAGAAAGAAAATCTTGAAAGCAGCCAGAAGAAAAATGAAAAAAAGACACAGTACCTTTAAGACTGGCATCTGACTTTTCACAGAAATATTATTAAACAACAACAAAAAAAAACTGAATGGCGTTAGTAGGGAACCTACATTAAAACATTGCCAATACCCAGAAATCAATAGCCAGCTAAAATATGCCTGCAAAACATGTATGAAAAGAAATAAAAATAACTTCAGAAGAAAAGAAACCCTGAGAAAACTTATCAAATTTTCTCTAAGAGTCATCTTAAAATATTGCTTTAGTTATAAGATGGAAGCACAATAAGAAAGAAATAACAAAGAAGAGCACATAAAAGAATTAACATCTTTTTAAATGTAAAAAATGATCACCTGTACAAAACAATAGTTGTATGTAGTAGGATTTATATTATGTGCAAAATCAAAATACATCATAATCAAAACACAAAATGTGGGTAAACATCAAATGGAGGCAGTGTTCTAAGCTATTTTCATTACATGAGAAATGGTAGGACTAATAACTGACTCAAAAACTCAGGAATACAAGTCTTCATCTTTAATGTAACTGACACAGTGATAAACAGTGTAAAATAGTCTACTAATGGGGAAAGTATCATAATGCAATATAATCAACGAATTTCTCCTTCTGCCATATAGTGTAACTCTACCAGGTTAGTCTTACAGGCAAACACAGCTAGAAAATTGGAAAATCTGTATGAAATCACTGTATCCAACAGTAGAAAAAGGCAATATGAAACTATAATCCCTGAGAGAAGGCAGATTGATGCCATATGCCCTAGAGATCCTATTCCTTTCTCCCCTCAGGCAGTTTCTATAACACAGCTTAGAAAATATGAACTCAAGTATAGCCAAGTGGTTTCACTGAGATGCAAGACTGGATGTGGCAAAACTGAGGTGTCTGGAATTTTGAGGGCTGAGTACCCAAAATGATGGAACTATGAAGAGAAAGATCTCTAGAAACATGCATAAGTCTCCTTGAAATTTTTCATGGTGAATGCATACAAATCTGATTTATATAGATTAAGACCCCTTGAGGCCAGCCAAAGAACGACTGGCAAGTAAAAAAACAACAGATAATCTATCAAATGAATAATTACCAGACAGAGAAACATGTGAGTCCTGACATGTGAGTCATGTGAGTCCTGACTAGTCAGAGAGGAGAGACTTTGTCAAATACCTCAGGCATTCAACAGAGACTTCAGAAAGACAACTTAGGAGCAGGGCTAACCTCTAGGTAGATGAGAGGCCACTCCAGAGCCAGTCTAACAAAGGTTATAAAACAAGCCTCAAAAGAATCAGGAGAATCCACAAGATAATTAACTGTCTTCCAGAGATGACAAAGAATCAAAAGCACAAGCCACAATGTTCAGCCCCAAACAACTGTTAACAGACATGTAAAGAAGTCAAAAAATATAATCTGCAACCAGGAGACATATCAGTGAATAAAAGCATATCCAGAAATGATAGAAATGATGAAATCAGCAGACAAGCATATTGAAACAGGTATTATGAATATATTAAAAATCTTAGAAAGAACATGGAAACAATGAAAACTGGAAATATAAAAAAATGAATATAGAGATAAAAAAGCATTTAATAATAATAGGATTATATGCAAAATGACCACTGCAGATAAAAGATCAGTGAACTTAAAACCATACCATAGACACTCTTTGAACTAAGGCTCAAGAATAAAGAAGGCTGAAAACAAATGGAGACTCAGTGGTCTGTAGAACCCAAAAAGAATGGGTATGTGTGTGAAAAATATGTTAAGAAATGATAAATAAGATATTTCAGATTTGATGCAACTTACTACTATAGATCTAAAAGGTTTCATGATATTTCAGGAAGTTAAATACAAAGGAAACCACGCCAAAGATACCATATAAAGACATTTCTGCAAACCAAAAATAATGAGAAATATTAAAAGTACCTAGAAAAAGAAAAAGATGCATTGCATACGGGAAAACAAATGTAAATATCACCATTGACACCTCTTCAGAAAGAACGTGTGCCAATTTTTTAGATTCTGTGTATGAGTGCGATCTTGTGGTATTTGTGTTTCTGTGATCTTGTAGAAGAGAGTAAAATGGTGGTGGTGGGGTTGTGGTGAGGGGTAGCTTGTGGGAGATGTTGGCAAGGATACATAATTTCCATTAGATAGGAAAAATATGTTCAAGAGATCTATTGTAAATCATGGTGACTATAGTGAACAATATATTGTATTCTTGAAAAATGCTAGGAGAGCTGATACTCACCATAAAAATGATAACTATGTGAACAATGAATGTGTTCATTAGATAGTTGATGTCATTCCACAATGCATATATACTTCAGAACAAAATGGTGTACATGGTGAATGCATACAATTGTATTTGTCAACTATAAAAAAAGAAAATAATATGTGTCACAAAACAATGCAATGACACCTTGATAAGATGAAAGAAAAAAAATCAACCTGTAATTTTACATCAAGAAAAATATGATTACATTAAAAAGCATGGAAAATGAAGGCAAGTCATTGATATCTTCACATAGACAGAAATTTTAAAAATTCACCGCAAGAAAACTTTCACAAGAAATGTAAAAGAGATTTACACACACAAACACACATACACCCAAAACATAGACTCAAACTATACAATGGATAAAAAGTGTAGAGATGGCAAATGTATGGATTTTTAATAATAGAATAATAGAATGTCTAAAATGAAAATAATAGTGATGTTTTATAGAGGTTACAGTATAGGTAATTCTGAAAATCTAAAGTAATAGCACAAATAATGGATGTGAAAATGAGTGTACATTGTTTGAGATTCTTACACAAAATGTAAAATGCCTTTTGAAGATAGATTTGAATGTATAGGAAATGCATAATTTAGAAAACAGTATAAACAACTAAAAATAAAGCAAAAATAGTGATTAACAGATGAGATAAAGTAGAATATTCTAATTCTTAAAGCCAAATGCAAAGCAGAACACAAGAAGAAACCAAAAATAGTTGAAACAAAGAGAAAATAAATAGCCAGATTGTCAACAGGAAAGTAACCTTCTTTGTTAACTTTTCCATTTAAAATAAGTGAACTAAATACATCAATTGAATGCTGAAATTGTCAGAGTAGATTTTTAAAAAATCAACTATATGCTTTTTTCAATAAATTAACATTAAATAAAAAGACACAGAGAGGTACAGAGTAAATATATAAGGAAAAGTATAAAATGCCAATACAAAGAAAACTGGTGCAGCTGTATTAACATCAGGCAACACACTCTTGATTAAAAGCAAAAATCCGGCTGGCTGCAGTGACTCATACCTGTAATCCCAGTACTTTGGGAGTCCAAGGCAGGGTATCACTTGAGGTCAGGAGTTCAAGACCAGCCTGGCCAACATGGTGAAACCCTGTCTCTACTAAAAATACAAAAATTAGCTGAGCATGGTGGCTCAGGCATGTAGTCCCAGCTACTCGGGAGAATCACTTGAACCCGGGAGGCGGAGGTTGCAGTGACCTGTAATCATGCCACTGCACTCCAGCCTGGGTGACACAGTGAGACCCTGTCTCAAAAATAAAATAAAAATAAAGTAAAATAAAATGAAATAAAATAAACACTTGGGGAAACTGCATAATAGTAACACAGTTGACAGTTGTTTTCTCATAAAGACACGTGGTTCTTTTGTTTGCTTTTAGCTGAGTGAGGTGGGATTGGCAAAAATTGTACATATTTAATGTGTACAACTTGATGTTTTGATATAAATATATCTTGCAATATGATCACCACAATCAAGGTAATTAAAGCATGCATCACCTCACGTAGTTACCATTCTCTGTATGTGGTGAGAACACCTGAGATCTACCCTTTTAGCAAATTTCAAGTGTACAAATTCTGTATTGTTAACTATAGTCACATGCTGTACATTAGATCTCTAGAACTTAATCATCTTGCATAACTGAAACTTTGTACCCTTTGACCAACAGCTCCCTATTTTCTGCTTCCTCCGCCTTTGGAGGCCATCAGTCTACCCTCTGCTTATGTGAGTGTGATTATTTTAGAGTTCACATATGTGCAAGGTTGTGTGGTATTTGTCTTTATGTCCCTGGTTTGTTTCACTTAGCCTAATGCCCTTCAGGTTCGTCCACATTGTTCCAAATGGCAGAATTTCCCAAACACAGTTCTATATGTGCCTGCAAATAACAATACAGCTTTGAAACACATGAAGCAAAATGTGAAAGCAAAGATGAGAAATAGACCACAAATACACTTAGAGACTTCAACACTTCTCTTGGAGTAATTGAAAGAGAAAAGAATCAGAAAATCCATAATGACATAAGACACTTAGATAAGACTGCCAATTAATTTGATCTCATTGATATTTATGGAATACCACTTCCAAGTGCGAAATATACAATTGTTTTCAAATGTGCATGAACTATTTACTAATCGAACCTGAATTTAGGACCATACAAATATAAATCAAACACTATGTTTTTAAATAACCTGTAGATCTAAGAAGAAATTACTAGATAAATTATAAAATATTTTACACAAAATGATAATTAAAGTGCTAGACACTGAAATTTGTAGGAAGCAGCCAGGCAGATCTAGGATATAAATATAGAGCTTGAGATGCTTACAGTAGAAAAAGAATAAAGTTCAAAAATCAGAAAACCCCACAGCATAGGCTTAAAAACAGCGGAAATTAAAGCCAAAATAAGTAGAAAAAAGAGAATAAGAAAAATAATTGCAGACGTAGGTAGGATAGGTGAATAAAGCAGAAAATAGTTGAAATCAATATATTTCACAACTTAGAGAAAATGTGATTTTTTTGAAATCCAGTAATACCAAATCTACAACACAGAGACAAAAAAATGAATTCATAATTAATAAATTCCCCTCAAGCAAAATTCCAGAAGCAGAGACTTCATTGGTGAATTCTATTAAAGACGTAAGTAGAAATAATCCTAATTTCACACAGACTCCTCCAAAAATATGAAATGAATGAATACATCCCCACTCATTTTAGAGAGTCACGATTTTCTCCATTCTGAAACCTAACAAAGAAATAACAAGAAAAAGGAAATGAAACTGAAAAAGAAGTAAAAATTACAGAATAACATCCATCATGAACATGGGTGTAAAAATTCTTAAATTAGCAAATCATATTCATCTTAGCAACATACAAAACGATAGTATATTAACATCTACAGGGATTTGTTCCTTATATTTAATTATTTGAAGACTGATGAATATAATTCACAGGATTATCAGAATATAGGAAAAAATGTATGTGATAATCTCAGGAGATGTAAAAAAATCATTGACAGAATACAAAAGCCATTAACAAAATAGTCTTAACAAAGTAGGAATACATAGGATCTTCCTTAATCTAATGAAGAACAACTATAAAAACACCTTTACTAAGGTAATTCTTAATTTGCAATACTGAATGTTTACTCTTTAAAAATGAGACTATAACAAATGTGTTTATTCTCACTGCTTCTGTTCAGCAACATGCTGTAATTCCTGAACAGTGCAATAAGACAATAATAACAACAAAGCTTAGAGATTTGAAAGTAAGAATTAACATTTTCTTTATTTGAGGATGACAGTATAGTGTATTCACAAAATCTTAAAAAATTATAAGAAAAAGTCCAGAGGCAGTGGCTCATGCCTGTAATCTCAACACTTCAGTAGGCTGAGACAGGAAGATTACTTGAACCCAAGAGTTTGAGACCCGCCTAGGTGACACAGTGAGACCTCATCTCTACAAAAAATTAAAAAATCAGCCAAGTGTGGTGGGCACTTGTAGTCCCAGCTATTCAGGAGAAAGTAGATGGGAGAATCACAAACTCAAGAGGTCAGGTCAAGGCTGCACTGAGCTGTGATTGTACCACTGCATGCCAGCGTGGGAGACCCGGCATCTACTACTATTACTACTACTACTAATAATAAGAAGAAACAGAACTAATAAGGAACAACTTTAAAAACATTTAATGCAAGATGTACATAAAATCAATAGCATATTAGCAAGAAAGTTTGGAAAATAAAATTTTTAAATACAGAAAAATATAAAATACTAAAGGATAGACAATGTAGTTTAGACAAACCCATACACCTAAACTATAGAATAATGTTGAGAGAATTTTTAAAAGGTCTAAATAAATAGAAAAACTATGTTCCTGGATTGAAAATCTCAGTATTGTTATAGGATCTATCAAATTTCAGGAGGCTTCTTCATACTATTTGACACACTGTTAGTCAAAAACTACATAAAAAATAGCATAATTTAAAGTAAACAAAATTATTTTTAAAAAGCAAATTAGACAACATTGCACTGCATAGTTAAGATTTACTGTATAGTTACAATAATCAAAATCGTCAAAAGTTGCCGTAAGGAACAGAAAAATTTGTCCAGAAATAGACATTCCCTTATATATAATAGAATATATACATATAGGCTGTGTGCAGTGACTGATGCCTGCAATCCCAGCACTTTGGGAGACCAAGGCAGGTGGATCACTGAGGTCAGGGGTTCCAGACCAGCCTGGCCGACATGATGAAACCTTGTCTCTACTAAAAATACAAAAATTAGCTGACCTGATGGCAGGCGCCTGTAATCCCAGCTACTCAGAAGGCTGAGGCAGGAGAATCACTTAAAGCTGGGAGGCAGAGGTTGCAGTGAGCCGAAATTGCACCACTACACTCCAGCCTGGGCAATAGAGGGGGACTCTGTCTTAAAAAAAAAAAAAAGAATATACACATATGTAAATAATTGTATATACTAATGACTGTATATAGAAAGACACACTCAGACAAATATATAAAGACTTCTTACACAAAACAAATGTATCAATATGAAAAAATACTTAACATATTAAAAGACTTTATTAATGAAAAGTAATTCATAGAACAGTGAAAAATTATATATATAATTATATAATATGTACCCTATGTTATATTGCTTCCATGTGTGTATATATATGTTTATATACATATATATAAACATATTTTAAAGCCAGTTATTTCACCTGATATTCTAGCTTCAGAAAAGAGAGCCGATCATCCGATCAGCACCAGTTCTGTTCCAGAGTTGGCCGTGCTTGTACTCGCCATTGTTCTGTGTTATTGCTGGAGATAAACTGCAGCAGCAGAACCCATTCTTTCTTTCAATTTGGACCCAAATATGTCAGTGTTCTTAGTTATTTGTCAGCATATCATTGGAATTGACGGGAAACATTTTCTGAAATAAAGCAGAACTTTTTGGTTGTGCCTTTCCATTTGCACTTAAGCACAGTAATATAAATAAAGTAATAGTTGAAAAAATACATATTACACACCTAACAAAGGGATTATTTTTAGAGTATATCTTGGAGACCTCAATATTAAAATGAGAAACAAAAATGGGTAAATATTTATTTTTTAAAAATTTTAATTAACAAGTAACAATTGTACATATATTTATGGTTCACAACATGATGTTTTGATGTACATACACACTGTGAAATGGCTAAATCAAGTTACCTAATATATGCATTACTTTACATACTTAGGATTTTTATGTGTGGTAAGAACACTTAAAATCTACTCTGTTAGCAGTTTTCAAATATACAATATATTGTTTTTAACTGTAGTTACCATGAAGTATGGCAGATCTCTTGAACTCATTCTCTTAACTGAAATTTTGTGTTCTTTGACAAATATCTCCCCACATGTCCCAACCCAAGCCTCTGGCAAACATCATTGTATTCTCTGTTCCTGTGAGTTTGTGAGGGTGCAGATATCTCTTCAACGCACTGATTTTATTTCCTTTGCATATATACCCAGTAGTGAGATTGGTGGATCATATGGTAATTCTATTTTTAATGCTTTGAGGTATCTCCTTACTGTTTTCCATAATGGCCATACTAATTTACATGCCCAACAACAGAATACAACGATTCCCTTTTCTCCACATCCTGACAAACTCTTATCATTTGCCTTTTTGTTAATGGTCATTCTAACAGGTGAGAGGTGATATTTCATTGTGGTTTCAATTTGCATTTCCCTGATTGCTAGTATGTTGAACTTTTTTTTTTCATAAACTTGTTCATTTGTATGTCTTACGTTGAGAAATGTCTATTCAAGCCCTTTGCTCAACTGTTATTTGGATTATTGTTTTCTTTCTATTGAGTTGTTTGAGTTTCTTATATATTTGGATATTAATCCCTTATTAGATATATGGTTTACAAATATATTATCTCATTCCATAGATTGTCTCTTTTATTCGTGGTTGTTTTTGCTATGTAGAAGCTTTTTAGTTGAGTGTCATACAAAATGGGTATATATTTAAACATCCAGTTCAAAAATAATAGAAAAAAAATAGAAGGAGATTCTTTAAAGAGATTGATATAACTGATAAATCCAAAATGAATGTCAAAAGTTACTAAAACCAGGAAGATATATAAATGCCAAATATGTTTCTAATAATATATTAAAATACATAAAGCAAATAAAATAAAATGAAACATTGACAGACTTATAATCACAATGAAAAATTGTAACAGTTTACTTTTAACAGCTAATAGAACAAGCAGATGAAAAAATCATTAAGAATTACAAGTTTTGCATGATACCCTGAATACACTTGATCTAATTGACTTATGTGGAGCACTGCACACGATTGCAAAATAAACATTCTTTTCAAGTGCACAAAAAATATTTATTAAAATTGACCAGATGCTGGCTCATGAAGCAAGTCTCAAACACTTTTTTTTCAGAGTCTCTCTTTAACACTTTTTGTTTGTTTGTTTGAGACGGAGTCTCACTTTGTTGCCCAGGGTGGAGTGCAGTGGCGCCATCTCGACTCCCTGCAACCTCCGCCTCCCGGGTTCAAGCGATTCTTCTGTCTCAGCCTCCCGAGTAGCTGGGACTACAGACCTACACCACCACGCCCGGCTAATTTTTGTATTTTTAGTAGAGACGTAGATTTCACCATGTTGGCCAGACTGGTCTCCAACTCCAGACCTCGTGATCCACCCACTTCTGTCTTCCAAAGTGCTCGGATTACAGTAGTGAGCCACCGCGCCTGGCTTCACTTTAATAGTAAGAAGGCTTGCAATGTAAATTTTCAAACTTCACAGAAATTACATTAAAAAACATATGACAGAATTTAAATAGAACAGTCCCAAATGTTTCACAACAATACATTTCTTTGTAACATATCTGTCAAAGAAAACAAAAATCACAGTAAAAATTAGAAAAATGTTTTGAACTGATTAATAGAGAATATCAAGTTTTGATATTCAAAACTTGTGGAATAAAAACAAATTTATACTTAAAGAAATAGTATAGCTTTAAGTGTATATGTTAGAAAAGAAAAACAATTATAAAAGTAATATCCAATATAAGAATCCATTACATTATAAAAATCATGAAAAATAGGAAAGAATATATGAAATAATAAGAAATAGATTTTTGACACTAGAAAAAATGTTAGAAGGCAACTTCTTTTAAAAAGATGTATAAAAGTGATAAACTGCTAGCAAAATTCTACAAGATTGAAGGTAATAAATTACCAGAAATAAGAAAAAAAGGAAGACCACTGCAGATCTTACAACATTCAAATATTTTAAGATATTATAAAAGCGTTTTCTAATAAATATAAAAATTTTTTAAATGTCATAAATCTTCAAAAGCAAACGTATCAATTTCAATAAGAAATTAATAGACATGTATTATTTAAATGCATTAAAATATTTATGTAAATAAAAAACTACAAATTGGTGAATTATTTCAAATATTTGAGGGAATAAAGAAAAAATATATACAAAAATTTCAATAGATTTTGAAAAGGCATTGGACAAAATTCAGCCCATTTTAAATAAAAAGTACAAAAACTCTAACCAAACTAATAATTGAAGAAAATTTTCTCATCCTAACAAATGGTATCATAATATGCCTGAAGCCAACTTCATAGTTAATGTTGAAATATTTGCAGGTATTTTCCTAGATATCAGCAATGGATTAGAGTTGTAGTCTATTTCCACCTTTAAACATTCTACTATTAGCCAGTAAAATAAGGTAAATAAAATAGTGAAAATTTACAATGCAGAAAGACAATTGTTACTGTTCACAAATAATGTGATTTTAACAAAGTACAGACACAGTCCACAGGAAAACCACTAGATTAAGTGTGAGGTTGTTAGAATCAAGGACAATAAAAAATTAACATTTTAAAATGTTAACACATACTATGGTATGTGAAGATTACTAAAATAGTGTGTTGTTGGCAGAAGATTAGATGAATAGACCAATGGAAGAGAATCATTTGTACAGAAATTCTCAGTCATGTACAGTCATCTGAATTGTGACCAGGATGACACAACGGTATGTATAGTAGATAAAGCACCATTTAATGAATGCTGTTGTGATAAATAATTGGAACTTTCTATGGGAATAAAAGAAAATACAAGAAAATTGGAAAAAATAAACACTTACTCTACAATTATGCCTATTACAGATGGATTGTAAACCAGAACTAGAAAGTTAAAACAGTAAAGCTTCTGCAGTACATAGAATGTATCTTTGTTACCTTGAGATAGTAAAGATTTATTAATTATGACCAAAAGCACTAAATAAAAGACATATATTAGAATGTATTAAAAATAAAATTTTGGTTCATAGATTCTCCTGGAAGAGTGAAAAGGAAAGCCAGAGTGGCAGAGTAGATCTGTAATATATATATTCAATAAAACACTTCAATTAAGAATATATAAATAATTCTGAACACCAGTGGGAAAAAATACAGTCCAATTAAATATACCAAAAAATACTTAAAAATCAGTTCATATGGGAGAATGTCCAAATGGTCAATAAACCTTTGAAATTCAGAATAATATTAAACTTAACACCCACGGGAATAACTAAAATTTGAGACATAAAGAAGAAAAATCCTGACAATTCTTAGTATTGAAGAGGGTGTGGTATAACAAAAACACTCCTATATTGCTAGCGGATGTGTCAATTGCTATATAAATTGCCTTTATAGATAAAATACTGTACTGAAGATTATTTGTTTATATGTGCCTTTGAAGAAGTGGGGAGGAATAGAAAGGGAATAAAAACCACCAAGGGTCCACTACACTAACAACACTTTGGTGTCAGAGGTATCGTGGATATTCTAAAATATAATAACATATCTTGACTTCAGAAAATCTATGACCTAGCAGGGAATTAAGAAAAGATAGGATAGTTTTTCCTTGAACATATTCTCACACCATAAATTCACTGCCATTTTATGCTTCACTAAAGTTTTATCTCTCACTTAATAAGAAATTAGACAATGGCTGAAGTATTTTTGAAATATATTTATAGGTTTCTTTTTTTTTCTGTAGATCATGGTAGTAGGTAACAAAATAGATATGCAAACTTTACCTTTTACACATTTTTAAATACGATTACCTCACTTTGATAGAAAGATGCCAGAAATACTCAGGTGCACTAGAACATTAATAGGGTTAGATGTATTGAATAGTGTGTTAAGAAGAGACTAAGAAATTGTTTGGAACACTAAACATCTATTAATAACTATTAATTTGTTGGCTATCATTTTGCAGACTAGATAACATAAAAAGGATTTTCTAATATGAAAACTTTATGTCCTTTGCATTCCCTATACCCATGATGACAAGAGGTCAAAAAATGTTCCTAGGATTCTGCGTGTCAGGTTATCCCTGTCATTTCTAGAGTATCCAGGGATCGCAGGGTATCTAAGAGGACAAATAGCATTGATTCCTATCACCACTATATTATAAGAAAAGAAAAATATGAAAACTATGTAGAGAAGTTGATGCTGAACCTTAAATGAATCTGACATACTTGCTAAATGACTCACTTTTGGATACCTACCTAACTGCAGGCAATTCAAATGTGTGCTTAACAAAATTATAAATTACAATATATCATCAGCCTTCACTGTTGCTTGAACATGGTCTAATTTTAAAGGGTAAAATTTCAAACTCCAAGAAACTGTCGCCTGTGAATATCACTTAACCTAGAATTTCATTTCTTTTCCATTTAGTAAAAATAGCTTTTCTTACCTGAGATCATTTAAATGACAAAATAAAACAGGAAGATGAGAAATTCCAGAATGGAAGCTAATGCACTGCAATGATTACAGTTTTAGGATTGCTGAGTGTATTTGGAAGGGTTGAATATTAATAATATATAGTTTATTGTATTTGATTATGATGAAAAACAATATTTGAATACTAGTATTGATATCAAAATCATGACTGAGAAAGAGGAAAATTTTACATAGGTACTTCCTAGGACTTTATTTTTACATAGTACTAGATATATGCTCTACAATATGTTTCCTAGGATGGGATTAGAGGAGCAAAAGATAATAAATTCCCAACCACATTGAGTGTGAAGAAGCTGTACTGCTTTGCCAGGAAGTTTTAGAAAAAATCACTAAATGTCATTTACGTACTTTTCTCTTAGATAAAAATAGTATATTGATGATAACAAAGGAAAACTTCGGAGTTGAAAAGTAAGAGTATTCAGTCTGTTATATGTACTTACTATCTCATTGTATTTAAATAAAATTTATTAAAATTTAAATATAATTATTTATTTAAATAAAATTTACCGTCGTTTAAAGGGGAGAAGAGGCAAAACAGTAGCATGAGAAAATTTCATGTCGCGTTTCACAGAAAGGGATTTTCCTTTTCTTTTCTTGCAACAGATATTTTTATGGTGAAATCTATTTCTTGCAAAAAAAAACCTAACCGTCTTGTATCGCGATGGCTTTCACGTGGTGTAAATAACACTCTGTGTGATGGCCACTGCCAAGGAGACTTTCTGTCTCTTTTAAAAGTGGCTGTCACTGAGCAACAGGGCCAGGTTTCATCCATTAAGGACATGGATTGGCCTTCATTATTTTCACAGTTGAATATTTTAAGAAGTTAATTTATCCACATATGAAAAACTACATTTTGCTGAATAACCGAGAATAAATAGCACATTTTGTTCTAACGAAAAGTGTTAATTTTTTTGACGATATTATAGTTATATCGACTCTAATTTTTAATGTCACTTAATGCTTGAAAATAAGTGACCGTCTATTTCTAACATAGTACAACCCGCAATCATTTATTTTTTTCTTAGGCTAAATGACCTTAAGTATTTTAACATAAAAGGCATGTAAATGGTTACCTAATCTAAAAACAAAAATAAATACGTATTTTAAAATACTTTATAGATCTATTATTGTATTTAAAATATGTATTTATTTTGTTTTCACAGTTGAATATTTTAAGAAGTTAATTTATCCACATATGAAAATAATAAAATAATTTTAAAATAGGAGACAAATTCACTCCTAGTGACTATTATATATATCAGACTTTGCATTTCTATAGTTAATACAGTTGCTGTGGGTGTGCAAGGTTGTGACTTTAGCTCACTATTGAACTGCAGTAAAACTGGGTTCCACCACACATAATTTATTATTTTATCTAGTCTATTAATGATTCTGAAGGGAATTACATCTCAATTTATGCATGTGATGCAAAGTAATGTCACTACAAATTTGCTAAAGTTAGTTACTCTCCAGTTATTCTCCATTTTGTTGTCAATTTAATATAGAGGAGAAGGAAGCTCCCTTTTAAGGAGAAAAGCACAGTAAACTATTTTCCAGGATTTATATTCTTCCTTAAATGCATCTACAAAAATCATTCCTAAGGAAGTAACTACCTTATTTTTAACTAAAATACAGAACTTAGTATAATGTCAGTTACTGTGATTGATGGAAAGGTCTTAATAGATAAAAGCAAAAGAGATGAACATCTTTAATATACATAAAGCATATAAGACCTCAACTATATGAAGACAGTTGCACAGATAAGGAGGCCCAGCAGTATTCTCCCTATTGCAGGAGCAAGGATCCTTTCCTTGTGTCAAGTCCTAACAAATGTGCTTTACTTCCAATAGTAGTCTAGGGTGAGAGCCACGTGTGGACCATCATACTTTTCATTTTTAGTCTTCTAAAGGGAAGAAAGATATTCTTAATCTTCTGTGGCCATTCCCAGCTCTTTTGTGAAGATTGGAATTTTTGTAAGCTGTCTGGTGGACTTTTGTGTAGTGCTGCCAGGCATAAAGCAGGAGTCTGCTGTACAAATAGACCAGACTCTTGCCCTGACACCATCACATCCATTGTCTTCTGGGTTTGTCAGGTAGCAGGCCAGTAACTGCACATTGCTGTGAAAGCACAGTGACGTTTTTTACCACATGGCATTTCTAGGCATCTCCAACTTCTGACTAGCCCAGGTCAAATGAAGTTTCAGGACATCCCAAAGTCTTATTTCCATACCTATTTTCAGAGGTCTTCAACTCCTAGCGATATGACTATTTCTTCGACATAAAATCTCAGAAAAAAGAGAAGTAAAATCTTTTTGCAGTTTCTTTTGATTTTATTTAAGCAACACATTTCAAATGGCTTATTTCTATACATGTATAGATACTAAGAAAAAAAGATTTTAAAAGTTGGCTTTTTTTCAAACTGGTCTAAAACAGATTTCTTAAGTTATTATATCATATTTAACCAAATCTAAGATTCTGTTGAATTTAAGAACATTATTTTAATATTACTAAGAAACAGAATAATGCTAACCAAATTATGATATATTCTCATGATGTCAGAAATTTCAACTTAAGAAAGAATGTGAATCTTTGAATTGAAAGAACAGTGTATTTTTAAGAACTGTATCTGTATTTTAAAAAGAAAGCTTTTTTTCTGAAGTTCAATATAATGTAATGATAACAATAATAATTTTCCCTTTGCCCTTAATATAACATTTATCAACTAAATACATATGTGAATTAATGTTTACAGCATGCAAAACACTACATTTAAAGAGATTTAAGAGGCAAATTAAAAATTTGAAACCACTCTTTTATAGAATCTCACACCCCAAGGGTTGGAAATTTTACTATTTTATGATGTCATCCTACTACTTACAACACTCCTTGATGGACTCTAGTAAGAAGTGCAATGCTATATCTCTTCAAAGTTTCTAAATCAATTGAGAGATACATAGCATCAGTCAAATGATAAAATAGCATCTTGATTAAGAAAGTGGTAATTGTAGTACATACAAATCATTAGCTTGTAACCATTCGTTTGTAAAGTAGCTTCTCTTGGCTTCCTACTATTGAACCACAGAGTTAGACAGTCTTATTCAGCCAGCAGTAATGGAATGACTGGGAAATCTTCATTTCTTCCTTTCATAGCCAGAAGCTACTCTGGACAAGCACAGAAGGCTTCCCTTCAGATAGCCTGTCTCAAGAAGAACAAGAAAACAAAAGGCTTGGTTTTCTACGTGACCAGTTTTTTCTTCCAAACTTACTAATCACATGTCATTCTGCTTTACAGGGAGGAGTTATTGGATGGATGAAGAGGGACAGAGAATGTTACACTAATGGATGTGTCCCTACTTGGAAGGGAACGGAAACAGGGAGGAAGAGTGCTGACTCCCATGCCAACAGTCTGACCAGTATTTGTCCACTGGTAATTACTTACATGGGAGTGTAGAGCACCATTAATCCCTTCTGGTTTAAAATAACCTGAGGTTTTCAGTCACCAGAAAAACTCAGACTCATGGAGCAAAAAAAGTCTAAGGTGGAATGTATGGAGCCCATATTGATTTTGGTTATATACCAGCATGATGCAACCTTGGTCGTCTGGAAAATAGAGATCTTAAGAGATGAGGAGAAATAACGTTGTATAGTTCTTGCTTGGTGTAGCAGGTAGAGGTGGTGATGGATTGGAGAATGTGCCTAGGAAGAGATTTTAGGGACTCAGGTGTGTGAAGTAGTGACGTGTGTTTAATATTGTTTTAGTTTCAATATCTGTAGAAAAGTTTGAGTTAAAATGGAACAAAGTAGCCTGCTGTTTAGTTTAATTATTACTATCTTTCTTCCAGAACAGCCTCTGAAAAGTCTGGTTCTAACAACTTCTGTGAATATGTGCATGTAAGTAATTTTAAATTTGAATATAAATCAAATTATTCAAATATATAATCAAAATTTAAATATAAATTTGATATAAATCGTTTCTAAACAAATGATAATTAAGAACTTTTGGAAAATTCTTTTAAGATAATACAAAACAATAGAATATTAGAATATTAGAGATGAAAGAAATATGCTGATATTTTTGAAGACTAAAATGAAAGCAACTTTCTTTCAATGATATGTGATCATTATAAGAACTCAGAAAAATACGAAGAATAGAAACACTCATAAAATATCTGACCTCCTAGGCAAACATCTGCTAAGCATAATTTCTAATATTTCTCATAAACATATACATATAGAAAAAGAGATTGCTGTGATAATATAAATTTTGGACTATATTTTATATGCCATTTTATAAAAAGCACTAATTTCAATAAAACTCAACTACCACCAATGAGGTATAAAGAAAGGCATTGTTGAATTTAAATGTTTACCCATCCATGCACACACCCAATATTATATCCCTCTAAAATTAAGAAACCTACTGAAAGTGGTGACAATATTACCATGTATCTTTTAACTGCGTATTTCATCTTGTAGTTACTGATTTCTGGCTTTAGAAACTAGAAAAATTATTACAGTCACATTTTATCACTTTGCTCTACTTTTGTTAATTTACATTCTATTCTATTAAACATACTTCCGATCATGTTAAGCTCCACTTGATAATTGAATTGCTTTCGTGAGTCTTTTTTTTTTTTTAATTATACTGTAAGTTCTAGGGTACATGTGCACAATGTGCAGGTTTGTTACATATGTATACATGTGCCATGTTGGTGTGCTACACCCATTAACTCGTCATTTATATTAGGTATATCTCCTAATGCTATCCCTCTCCCCTACCCCCTCCCCACAATAGGACCTGGTGTGTGATGTTCCCCTTCCTGTGTCCAAGTGATCTCATTGTTCAATTCCCACCTATCAGTAAGAACATGCGGTATTTGGTTTTCTGGATCTTGCGATAGTTTGCTGAGAATGTTCATTTCCAGCTGCATCCATGTCCCTGCAAAGGACACAAACTCGTCCTTTTTTATGGCTGCATAGTATTCCATGGTGTAGATGTGCCACATTTTCTTAATCCAGTCTGTCACTGATGGACATTTGGGTTGATTCCAAGTCTTTGCTATTGTGAATAGTACCTCAATAAACATACGTGTGCATGTTGTCTTTATAGCAGAATGACTTATAATCCTTTGGGTATATCCCCAGTAATGGGACGGCTGGGTCAAATGGTATTTCTAGTTCTAGATCCTTGAGGAATTGCTACACTGTTTTCCACAATGGTTGAACTAGTTTACAGTCCCACCAACAGTGTGAAAGTGTTCCTATTACTCCACATCCTCTCCAGCACCTGTTGTTTCCTGATTTTTTAATGATTGCCATTCTAACTGGTGTGAGATGGTATCTCATTGTGGTTTTGATTTGCATTTCTCTGATGGCCAGTGATGATGAGCATTTTTTCATGTCTGTTGGCTGTATGAATGTCTTCTTTTGAGAAATGTCTGTTCATATCCTTTGCCCACTTTTTGATGGGGTTGTTTGTGTTTTTCTTGTAAATTTGATTGAGTTCTTTATAGGTTCTAGATATTAACCCTTTGTCAGATGAGTAGATTGCAAAAATGTTCTCCCATTCAGTAGGTTGCCTGTTCACTCTGATGGTGGTTTCTTTTGCTGTGCAGGAGCTCTTTAGTTTCATTAGATCTCATTTGTCAATTTTGGCTTTTGTTGCCGTTGCTTTTGGTGTTTTAGACATGAAGTCCTTGTCCATGCCTATGTCCTGAATGGTATTACCTAGGTTTTCTTCTAGGGTTTTTATGGTTTTAGGTCTAACATTTAAGTATCTAATCCATCTTGAATTAATTTTCATATAAGGAGTAAGGAAAGGATTCAGTTTCAGCTTTCTACTTATGGCTAGCCAATTTTCCCAGCACCATTTATTAAATAGGGAATCCTTTCCCCATTTCTTGTTTTTCTCAGGTTTGTCAAAGATCAGATGGCTGTAGATGTGTGGTATTATTTCTGAGGGCTCTGTTCTGTTCCATTGGTCTATTTCTCTGTTTTGGTACCAGTACCATGCTGTTTTGCTTACTGTAGCCTTGTAGTATAGTTTGAAGTCAGGTAGTGTGATGCCTCCAGCTTTTTCTTTTGGCTTAGGATTGTCTTGGCAATGCGAGCTCTTTTTTGGTTCCATATAAACTTTAAAGCAGTTTTTTCCAATTCTGTGAAGAAAGTCATTGATAGCTTAATGGGGATGGCATTGAATCTATAAATTACCCTGGGCAATATAGCCATTTTCACAATATTGATTCTTCCTCTCCATGAGCATTGTATGTTCTTCCATTTGTTTGTGTTCTCTTTTATTTCACTGAGCAGTGGTTTGTAGTTCTCCTTGAAGAAGTATGCTTCTCTTCTCACTTCATTTCATTCATTTGATCTTCAGTCGCTGATACTCTTTCTTCCAGATGATCGAGTCAGTTACTGAAGCTTGTGTATTTGTCACGTAGTTCTCATGTTATGGTTTTCATCTCTATCAATTCTTTTAAGGACTTCTCTACATTGGTTATTCTAGTTAGACAGTCGTCAAATGTTTTTTCAAGGTTTTTAGTTTCTTTGCTCTGGTTACATAGTTCTTCCTTTAGCTCTGAGAAATTTGATCGACTAAAGCCTTCTCCTCTCGACTCGTCAAAGTCATTCTCCATCCAGCTTTGTTCCGTTGCTGGCCATGAGCTGCGTTCCTTTGGAGGGGGAGATGCGCTCTGATTTTTTGAATTTCCAGCTTTTCCGCACTGCTTTTTCCCCATCTTTGTGGTTTTATCTGCCTTTGGTCTTTGATGATGGTGACGTACTGATGGGGTTTTGGTGTGGGTGTCCTTTCTGTTTGTTAGTTTTCCTTCTCACAATGAGGACCCTCAGCTGTAGGTCTGTTGGAGTGTGCTTGAGGTCCACTCCAGACCCTGTTTGGCTGGGTATCAGCAGCAGAGACTGCAGAAGATAGAATATTGCTGAGCAGCGAGTGTACCTGTCTGATTCTTGCTTTGGAAGCTTCGTCTCAGGGGTGTACCCTGCCGTGTGAGGTGTGAGGTGTCTGTCTGCACCAAGTTGGGGATGTCTCCCAGTTAGACTACTCAGGGGTCAGGGACCCACTTGAGCAGGCAGTCTGTCCGTTCTCAGATCTCAACCTCCGTTATGGGAGATCCACTGCTCTCTTCAAAGCTGTCAGATGGGAGCATTTCCCGTGGGTTATTTTATGGGTCATTTACATACAGCTGCTCCATTCCTGGATTATTTTATTTAAATAATCTCTTTAGGTGCTGAACATTTTTAGCTATTCCCCCATTTCACTTCTGAAGGTTTTCTTCCTTCAACATTCCTACCCTTCTCCAGCCCTCATGGATTTTTATTTCTTATGTTTATTATTTCTGTTTTTTTTCAATGTTTCAGTAAACTTTATTGTATAGAACAAAAAAATCCATCGTGATTTTATAATGGTTTTCTCTCTCAAGAGAGCAGGGGTGAAAACCAGTAACTTACTTATAAAAATATTTTATTTAGAACTCTAATAAGACAATAAATACATTCATATTTTGTCTTCTGAGTATTTAAATTAAAAGAGGTTCAGCTGAAGAAAGTTATAGCCAGGAAACGCAGTTTCTTGGCTTAACTGACCCATCAAAAAAGTCCACCTATATCATATAGCAACTTTCTGCCAATCTCGCAAAGATTTCTTTTCTTTGATCTAATGTCCATGTGTTCACAAGCTTCTAAAATGTTTGCCAAAATTAAAGTTGACTGGTTAGCTTTTGCCTTAACTCATATCCTTCCATTCATCCCAAATTCTATCTTCAGTAGACAAGGTTTTCCCACTTCTTATATGATGTCATAATCTGGAGTTAATAGCTTTCTAATTAAGCCCTAAGACACTTTAAAAAGCAGATCATCCTGTCTAATGGCACCCATTCCAATTTATGCATATTGAGAAAATTTCCTTTCTTTTCCTTTGTTTCTGAGCACAAAATAACTCATTTTTTTAATCTACAAACTACTGAGATATGTCTCCAGTACATTCTGCTACTGATTATTTCTATGAGAGAACCTAATGTGATTCTTAATTTCAACCCATTTCTACCTGAATTTAACTTTTTTTACCTTCTGTACTCTTGAAATCCAATAGCTTCACCTGAATAATCTTAATTATTTCATTATAAGATTTCCACTTGGGGAATTATTTCCCTTTTTAATTAGAAAATTTAAACTTTTTCTTTTTCAAATTTCAGGAAAGATGAATACTTTATACAATGAATTTACTTTGATTTTGTTATATGTTCCTGTCAGGATCATTGACCCCTGTTTTACTTTCTTGATCCCTATTTTTCCATCCTGTCTTCTAACTTGCCTGACAACCATAATGTTCTTTCATGGCTATAATCTCCTCATGTTGATTCACCTTTCCTTGTCGGTGTTGTCATTTTCTGTACTTCTGTGTCATTGAATGATGCTTTCATTTCTATAAAATCTCTAGTTTCATCTTTCTGTTTTGGTTTCAGTAGTCGCAGATTGATTTCACCTCCTTTTGTCTTATAATTACTTCCTTAAACCTCCTTTTCTTGTCTCTGAGCTATGAGCTTACTTTAAAAGGTCATATTTTCTGTAATTGTTTTTAGACTAAGGAGCACTATTTCTTTGAACACTCCCATTATAACTTCTCTTGTACTTTCAAATAATTTGTTACAGTTTTCAATTTTTACTATTTTCAAAGGTTTTGTGCTTAAGATCCTTTTCTCATTCTTTTTATTATCTATATATGTCTCATTCTTGGTTGATTTTTAAAGCAGAAAGTGAACTGATGAAGGGTAGAATGGGAAATGAACCTGTGTCCCATTGTGGCTTTGATTTGGGTTTGTTGTCTTGGAGACCTTTGCTCTTTGCCCAGGGGACATGGGTCCAATCAGTTTTTGCAAAAAAAAGAAAAAGTGTAAATGTGGCTCCTAATGACACTTTTGGGTTTATTGCCCTAGCTGTTGAACTCTGTTGGGTTCTTTCAGCTACAAAGCAACATTATAGGAAAGTAAAACATTTCAGCATATTTCTTTCAGATCCTTTTCTGCTATACTGTGGCAATGGGCTAGACCATTAGAAAGATAACATTTAAACCCAGGTCTAGACTCATGTCACGTGCTTTTTTATCCTCCTATGCTATTTTTTCTTTAGACACCAACATTCTGTGAAAGCAGATCGCATAGCAAATCTCAGTTAACTAAGATATTTGAGAAATGGAATATTGTGGTCAATTAGATTTCAGTTTAACCGAGACAAACAGGAAACCCTTTGATTTCAAAATGTATTATTGAAAACTCTTTTAAAATGTATTAGCCAACTTCCTCAACCTTCATAGTACATTATGCAAAAGGCAATTGATTCTTCTTTCCATGTTTGAAGGTTGTTTAGGATTTCAATGCTAATACTATAAGCTGTGATTCTCAATATTGTGTAAAGTAAGTATCTGTGACCAAATATTAGAACACATTCTATATTCTAAAAGTTTTCAATAAAATAGCACTGATTTGTAATATCACACTCTTTTTGAGAACAAGGTGCTTTTTATGGAAATAGAGAAATAATATATAAATAGGTATGAGCTATTAAGAGACATACCATCTATGCCATGTATTATGATTAATGCATCCTATTAAATATCTAAAATTTGTTTGTACAAAGAATTTTAAGGCTTTTTTTTTTTTTTTTTTTTTTTGGTGAGACAGAGTTTTGCTTTTGTTACCCAGGCTGGAGTGCAATTGTGTGACCTCGGCTCACTGCAACCTCTGCCTCCCAGGTTCAAGTGATTTTACTGCCTTAGCCTCCCAAGTAGCTGGGTTTACAGGCGCCCACCACCATGCTCAGCTAATTTTTGTATTTTTAGTAGAGACGGGGTTGCAACATGTTGGCCAGGCTGGTCTTGAACTCCTGACCTCGTGATCCACCCGCCTCAGCCTCCCAAAGTGGTGGGATTACAGGCGTGAGCCACCACACCCAGCTAGCTTTTTTAAAAACACAAAATCCATCTGGATAAATTGTGAAAATTGAGTCAAGTGGGATATAGTTTTTACAGCTAGCTATTAAGAGATTTCTGAAAATTTGGCTCCACTTCTCATTTTTCCTTCACAAGTTTGGCAACTTGTAAACACAACTTAAAGGTACTCTGATAAACAGTAGTCTGCTGTGTTTTGACAGTATTTCAACTGATGGCTTTCAAATTCTATTCCTTGATAGGAAGCTTTCATTACCATATGCATTTTAGGTTATTTAATAGCTCAAAGGAAAAAAAAAGAAAGACTAGTAAAAATATCTAAAAAACTCCCTCATGCTCTTATCTTTCAAAAGGGAAAGCATGTGCTGAGTAGATGAATTAAAAGGAGATACGGAAGCCTAGACTGCAGTTCAACAGAAGCCATTGATCTTTACAAATTAGACTGACAAGAGAGATCCATTAAAGTCCATAGTATAATGAAAAAAATTCCTTTTCTTTGGCCTTTCTTTTATCTCCACTTTTCCTAAATCTGATTCCTTTCTTCCATACTCTCCTGTCCTTCAGAAGAGACGCTAAATGCTGATGAGGTAATGGCAGTTACAAACCTCTTTCAATCTCATTTGAGAAATGACTCTGATTCCAAACATTAATTTTTGGTACCTATCTGAATAACAATAAGCTTGCTATATCATTGATTATGCAACAGGAGAATCAAGACAGTAAAAGAGGGAGTTGCTCACTTTAATACAGCCTTGCAGTTCAATGAAAACTATTGTGACTTAAAACGGGCCACTCACTTCTATTTCTTATGCCACTTATCACAGTACTTAGGACATTTATCACTTTCTGCATTTCATTGTTTTTATTTGTTTGCTTACATTTTGCTCTTAAGTTTCTTAAGGTTAGTAACTAGATCATTGTAGGCTTTCCCTTCTCAAACAAAGCCAAGCCATAGGCTTTTGCTTAGTCATTCAAGGCTTATTTATTAGATGCTTGCAAGATGGCAAGAATGCTTACTGGCATAGCTGTTTAAATGAATGGATTACTTGGATAAGCAAGTAATAAAAATGGAGTAATAAATGTGATTGATTGTGATGTAAGTAACACCATGGAGGAAATATCTGCTGTGCAGAAGCGCCTCTTCATTCTCCAATTTCTACAGACAGAGGAGGAAATCATTCTATCCTTGTACACCCAAATATTGTTTTTTCATCTCTTTGTCACTGCACTTGCCCAGTTGTATTGCAATCCATCTTGTCTTCAAGCTAAACCATAGGCTCTTAGAGACAGGAATTCTGTGTTACTCATATTTATATGCTTATTTTAGTGCTTACCAAGAGTAAATGATCAGTTACAATATGTGTCTGTGTGTGTGTATGTGTGTGTAGGTATATTTGTATGTGGACTTATTTATTAGGTGGCAAAAATTACATACAAAAAGCTATTTGGGAAAGATAATATAGCAGGATTATAGGCCAGGAACCTTTTGTCACCTGACCATATAACAAGAAAGGAAATCTAGTTCCAAGAGTCAGGAGAGGTTCTGTTTCTGACCTATGTGGCTGGTAGCATGTTTAGCATCTTCTATACAGCATCACATTTATAGAAAGCCATTTAGGCAGGCAGCATCACATAGCACAAAAAAGTGTCTGAGTAAATGCACCCTTGATTTGTCTGTTGACTCCTTTGCTTATGAGCTAAAATAATTTGAGAAAGAAATTTAATCCCTCATTCTTGATTTTCCCTACATATTAATGGGAATTACAAAACCTACTCCTAAAAGTGTAAAGTAGATTTTGGTTAGAAAATGTACATTAAACAGTTTATATACTATCTAGTATATATAAACATTCAGTTAATAATAGCTTCTGCTGCTGCCAGGCTGACCTGAGTAGAGAGATTGCAATTCAGGAGTGAGAAAAGGGTAGCTGACCTTGTAATTATGGAAAGGAGAATTGTTTTAGGAACTAAGGCAGGCAGTGTAGGCAGTATAGGCAGTATTTCCTTTTCTTTTCAGGAAGTAATGATTCTAATAATCTAGAACTGCTGAGCTTTCCCCAGGAACATAAACCTACAGATTTGCCGAGGAATTAGAAGTTGGAGAACTGAGTGATACACTTTTGCCTTTTGAAACTTAGCCTGAAAAGTAATTTAATATTGGCCTTATACTTATTTGTCTTTTTCTGAAAATTTTAAGATGTGATTGAACTATATCAAGACACAAATGCCTTAGGTCTAATTGTATAAGAAATCTGTATCACATTTATAACCTTTTTTTTTTTTTTTTTTTTTGAGACAGAGTCTCACTCTGTCACCCAGGTTGGAGTGCAGTGGCGCAATCTTGGCTCACTGTAAGCTCCGCTTCCTGGGTTTGCGCCATTCTCCTGCATCAGCCTCTCGAGTAGCTGGGACTACAGGCGCCCGCCACCATGCCCAACTAATTTTTGTATTTTTAGTAGAGACAGGGTTTCATGTTGTTAGCCAGGATGGTCTCGATCTCCTGACCTCATGATCTGCCACCCTCGGCCTCCCAGAGTGCTGAGATTACAGGCGTGAGTCACCGCGCCCGGCCACATTTATAAATTTTATAGCCATTGATGACATTTTATTTATTTATTGTACAGAAGAAAACACAAGTATGTTACAGATTTTGCCTTCTTTGTATTTCTTTCCATTTTCATTGTAAGCCTAGTAGGTATTTTATTGACTCTTCTCTCATGTCTCTACAGTGTTTTTCAGATATTTTCACCTCTGCTTTCTCCTTGAGACTGCACTGTTGGCAATTTTCAAGTATTTCTTCAACAATACAACTTCCTATAGAGCATTTAATGAACAATCTCTTCCAATCTCTGAGCAGATTGTTAATAAAGCAGTGAATAATCAATATAAAATCTTGACCAAAGGTTCATGATGAAAATCCAACTGGTTATGTAGGGATATTTACACATAATGATTTGCTCATGATGTAAAATACTAAAGTACTCCCTTGAATTTTGTCGTTTTGTCTCTTTGCTATCCTTGAGGGGAGAAAAATGCTAATGTATTGATTCAGTGTGAAGCATATGAACACAAATTGGAAATTAGCTATAAATGCAGATATTTCTGCAATGACGTATTTTTAATTTCTTCTTTCAATTTTCCAATTTAGTATTATGTAGAAAAACATGTAAAACAAGTTAAGTTTTCTTGCAAAATTTAGCACAAATTAAAATGTATGCAGTTAGTTGGGATTTTTGTATCACTGAGGGGAAGAATCTAGCTGGATATCATCAATGCAGAGGTTAAAGCAATGACTGCAATTGTGGCCAGTACTTATGCTTTATCTACCAAAAACTAAATATTGAGATGATTTTTTAAATGCCAATGTGTAATTAGTTTCTAAATATTCTCTTCCTAATACTCTGTGGGACAAATCAGAGTCTGTATTATCATTTTTTTCAAGCAATTTCTGCATGATAGTGTTGTGCAGACAGCTTCAAGGAGAAAAGTACTGGAACACCTGTAATAGGATGTTATAATGGTATTCTTCTTCTCTCACTTTTGGCTCAGACACGAGGACAATAGAAGTTAATTCCAGAGGAGTGTACCCTATAAAAATTTAAAAGTTGGAGGCTGAAAACTAATAAGGTGACTATTAAAACTTTCACTCAAATCCAGGATATAAAAAAATTACCCAGAATGTGGAGATTGGGGCATATTTGGAGATAGAAAATTTCTTTTTTTTTTTTTTTTTTTTTTTTTTTGAGATGGAGTCTCACGCTGTTGCTCAGGCTGGAGTGCAGTGGCGCGATCTCGGCTCACTGCAAGCTCCGCCTCCCGGGTTCCCGCCATTCTCCTGCCTCAGCCTCCTGAGTAGCTGGGACTACAGGCGCCCGCCACCGCGCCCAGCTAATTTTTTTGTATTTTTAGTAGAGACGGGGTTTCACTGTGGTCTGGATCTCCTGACCTTGTGATCCGCCCGACTCGGCCTCCCAAAGTGCTGGGATTACAGGCTTGAGCCACCGCGCCCGGCCGATAGAAAATTTCTTAAAGATACAGTGTGATGTTTATTCTCCCCGCTACCTCCAACTTCAACCTAAGTGTGAAGGGAAGAGATTTATGTCACTTGTCTTTTCAAGCTAAGAGTAGGGCTTCAAGAAAATACTTGGGGACCTTAATATGTGTTTCCTGATCTTTGACATGAGTGATGATGCAATGAATAGTGGTCTAAATCAAACTGGAGAAACTGGAAGTGTGGCACAGATACTGGAATGCTGCTAAGGACGTGCTGAGGAAAAGTGGCTGCTCTGCAAGCCACCTGTACTATCAGAGTTAGCAAAAGCAAAAAATGAGTGCATGTTTCCACTGACCACGTTTGTGTCAAAAGCACCAAAAAGTCTGAATGAGCCTCACCTTGTGACTGTACAAAGAAAGGCTACAGAAATTTCTGGCCCCACAGGAGCAACAGAAAAGGTATGAATTGTACTGGAAGAGTGTGTGCATCAAATGCATCAAGAGACTTAAAGCAAATGGCAGATCAGCTTTAAACACCTATGAGGCCCCAGACCCAATGCTTTCCTGTTCCCTTTACTTCTCTTCCCTGCTCTTCACTCCAAACACAAACGGGCCAGGAAGAAATGGAGGTAACAGCTTGAGGGAGAAGCAGTAGAGAAAGATGTCAATCAAGCCCCATCCCTGCCTTAGGTTTCCTGCACAAAGCAGACTCTAGCTGAGGGAGTGGGGGGAAATTAAACTGGACTGGACATTCCAATTTCTATGTAGCAGAGCTTGTTTGCTGATTTAATGTGATCACAGAACACTCTTTACCTATGTGTGAATAGAATATATATGGGCCTATCTGTGTTATGATCCGGGGGCAGGGAGAAAGTATACCCCTGAATAAACAAGGAAGACAAGTAAACTTTCTTTATGATTGCACTTAGTGAGTCCTGCTTATACAATCTGCTGTTTAAACTCTCCATTGTGTTAACCGAAATAAATTGTGTACTACCTTTAAGATTATTTATTTTTAAAATGTTGTATAATGACTTCCAATCTGCCAGGTCACGCCAGGGGTTTGGTAAACACATCTAATACATGTCAGATTCCCTTTCCACTACTATTTCAAAATACTTGGAAGTGAAGTATATGCTAAATTGTTCCATCCGCTGTCATTAACTAATCTGACAGTTTACCAGACTGAATATGTACTGTTTCTGTTAGTTTCAAGGAAAATCACAGGATAGAAATGCTACAACTCTAAAGATACCTTTTATAGGGGTACAATTTCAACATTGTTATATGAAAATTTGAACGACATGTAATAAAGCTTGGATGATTTCTTTTTTTATTTACAAGTAATTATTGAGTATTGTTCTTCAGATTTCCTTCACCATCTGGTCACTATTTCTGGACAACATGACTTTTATATAACTACTTGAGACTATGCATTTTTTTACACAGAGTTACATATAAAATGTGGGCCATACGTGTTTTATTCTCATTCCAAGCACATTTTTTAAAGAAGTTGGTAACCATTTTAATTTGGTCTTTGTATGTTGTCTTTCCATTGAGATACCTTTTTATTCTACAGAGAGTTTACAAGTTGGACATGTTATTTTTAGGAACAGAAAAAACATCTCTTCAAGGTAATGGGACACCATGAGGTGTGCTCTTGCATATTACTTCCTTTACTAATTAAACGGAATGTGAGAGTGAAAGTAAGTTGGCATTGTTAAAGTAAATGACCCAATGCTTTAGTAATGAAGACACATCGAAGCTGAAGTTTATTGTTTTAATTTTAATCTTGAGCAATTTTAGCCCCACAGACTAGGTTGCTCTGTGTCCTGCAGTGCATGGTTTCCATTGCATTACCGTGCTGCCCACTGACTCTATGAAAACTATTTGTAATAAGTTGTATTTTGGAATGAAGTGTTTTATTTCTATGCAAGGTGAATTGATATTGGGCATTTATTAAATCTGGTTTTTAACGGGCTATTATAAGTGGGGTTCCTCAGAGGGCAGAGATATTGGGAGACTAAAAGTTGCTTAAATTATGCCCCATAAAAATATAGATGAGGCTCAGATGCCTTTGGATTAAATATTCATTACTGAATATTTACATAATGCATGTGAAAGTGCTTTTAAAATAAAAACTCTCTTTATATAAATGGAAGCTATGGCCAGATTTTCCCCATTACACCTAGTAGCACACTTCAAAGCATTCTCTGGAGCCTTAGAGTGGAGAAATGTCTTCTTTTCTACAAAGGAAGTAGAAGACTGATTATTCTACACTGTCTAAATCTATCCTTCTTAAATTCTTTGGGCAATCTAAAATTGCTCAACTTTTAGCAGGTATCATTTTTGTATGATAAATAAACATACGATTCTTAAAAAAGGGAATATATACTTTTTAACTTCCATTTAAAATGCTGTATGATCAACAGGGCCTTTTCAACAAATTATGCAGATCATTTGAATGTCCGGAAACAAGCATAGACAGACCTGGCTTCATATCCCACATCCACAATTTACTAGTTGCATGACCTTGGACAAATAATTTTAACTCTGTGCTTTATTGTTCATCTTTCCTTATGAGATTGCAATATCTACCTTGAAGGATTACTTGAAAATTAAATGACAGTGCAGGCAACGTTCCCAGGAACTGACACATTGAAAAAGCTGAAAACCACTTAATTTCCTCCTATGTAAATACATTATTAGTGCCAAATTGAAAGCAGCCAAGTCTCAATTACCCATATTAATATATGAAAATTCCTATGCAGATAAATAAAAATAATGTGAACATAATTTTCACACATATTTTGTGATCTACATTTATATTTGATAATGTTCTAATATTTCACTGTAAAATTTAGACATGAAAGGAAGATATTAGGAATTGAGTGGTTGAACCCTCTCATTTTACAGATGAGAATAAAATTCAGACACAGATAAAAAATACAATTATAAATGTAATATAGCTAGTAAGTGGTAGAATTGGGATTGAAGAACAAATCTTTTTTGTCTGTTTTGTGATGTTATAGTACTTCAAATAATCAAACACACTCAAAATGAATTATAAAAACATATTCACAATGATCTCAATTTGCAGTAGCTGAAAAAGTGCCTACTTTTACTAACTACCTTGCTGTTATTTACTTCCCCTCTGAGAATTTCATTCTGTATGTACCATAATTGTTTACACTAGTTCAAACCAGCATCTAGTGTTATAATTCATGAGTAACTCCAGTCAAAATTTTGAGTAAGTTTATTCTAAACTTTCCACAACTTAGGACTGTTGTAAATTTTTTTTAAAAATCACTGTTCTATCTATTTTGAAATATACAACATTAGAATTTTAAACAAACAAAGAAAATCACGGACCAAGTCTTAAAATAGTGATTGGATCACTTTACTGCATTAACAGACTATTGTTTATTTCAGAGGTTACAGACAGAGTAGAAGTGACAACTATTTTTGAGGCTGAGCACATAGGCACCATCTTAGCTTAATATCTTAGCTCATAACATCCCCAGAGGCAAAGAAGTAATTAAATGCTTTGTTGTAAAAGTCCTTCTATTGTGACTCCAAGCAGGTAAAACTAGCATATGATAAGAGTGAGCAGAGTTGCTGATAATGACATAAATAATGATAACATAAGAAGAGCTAGTAATAATTTCTACAAGAACTGGAAATTGAAATTTGCTTTGGAATATTCTCATAACTGATAATCTTCCTGGGAAAAAGACATTTCCCACTATCTGTGCTTCTCTAATGGCATGTATTTTCTAACTGGCACTGGAGTTATTTATGCAAGTGTCCTATTTCTTTGATTATACCACAAACAGCTTGGGGAAAAAACCACTTTCAGTCTCATTTTTATAGTTTGCAAGACACCTACTTAGCCTAGGTAAATGCCATAGCAGGCATTTATCAAGTATAGGTTACATGAATTAATATATTTATTTTTTGACAATATGGGAATTATATTTCATAGAGTAGAATGGGAAAATAATAATATAGTAGTTGCAGTTCTTCCTGGTGGAAAAAGAAATCTTCTGATGTTCTCTTCCGATAAAAGTAGTAAATTGCAACAGTTCCCCCAAGGGTCTCGAATGAGAGAAAAAGAAAGAAGTAAGAATGGTTTAAAATATACTCACTTTACTGTACCTTGTTTTATAATCTATAATTTATTTGAATTATTTTCAATGAGATATTCATAAGTATGAACTGAACATTGGAAAAAAGGTCAAGTTCTTCTGTTCATGGCTAACTCTTACTTCATGATTTCTAAACCTGCCTACACAGAGCAGACGCTTTTGGTTCTCATGCAATATCTATTTCATCCTCATTCTTTCTAAAAGGACCCTAAACTTGTCCAGGAATCCACTGAAGTCTCATGAACTCCAAGAGCCTCAGGAGAAGCTGAGTTAATTTGCAGCTCCAGGGAAATTTCTTTTCTGATGGTCCGTTCCAATTACCGTTGGCCATCATTCTTACCAGTTACTGGTTAGAATATCTGATTGAGCTAATCAGCACAGGATTCCTGATCTACTACCTGAAAGTTATTGGCCCAAAGTGATTTTTGAGAGCGCCTCTCTTGTTGTCATGCTCTCCCTCTCCCTGTATCTCCCCTTCTTTCTCTTTCCCCTCTGTCCACCTGCCTCTCTCTTCTCTCTTCTCTTTTCTGCAACCCTTCTCTTCTCTTTCTCAGCCTTTCTCCATCTCCACACCTTACTTCCTCCCTCTCTTGCTCAATATGAGAAAGGTAACAAGCATCCAAGCAGCTTTGCAGATTCCTACCACCTTTTTACTCCCACTAAGATAACCAGCCCTGAACAGAACTGATGCTGAAGGTGACAGAACTGGGAGACAAAGGACGAGTCTAGATCCGTGATGTCACACATGAGACACTACACAATCCACCCTGAATCCCACACTCCATTTGGACTTTCACTTTCCTAAAACAGTAAATGTACTTACTGTCTGAGCCAGTTTGTTCCAATATTGCTACAAACTAATTTTGATGCACTCCTTAACCTCAATCCTCCGCTGCATTTTAAAACTTTCTTCTTTGCCCACTTATTTTTCTATACATGCCGTCATTATTCTTATGTAGAGAAACATGTCTAGCTTTATGATACTAAACGATTACCATTAAATACTGACAATAGCAAGGGAAAATAGTACAAACTCAAATGAAATGCTAACAGCTAAAAGGCCGATTTTATAATGTGCATTTGTAGCGACCATTTCAGTGAGTCTACATAATGATTTTAAAGGACTTTCAATAATGTTTCCTGCAGCTGTGCAGACTTTTAACTTTTAACTCTTCATTTAAAAAATACATCTAAATATAAATCAAGCACTACACACTTCCAATTTAGCTGTTTGAATGGAAAGAGAAAGTTGAAAGCTGGAGCAGTCATGAGTAAGTGCTATAGAAAGCTGCAGTCGACAGTTGCAATTTAAAACCAATCAAGTGGGCAGGAGAAGGGGAGCACAGAACCTGAAAATAACTGGTAAGCTTAGAAATAGTTTTAAAGCAATAGCCACACTAATAATGATTATGGTTAATTAGTGATCCAAGGGTACCACTCTCTCAGCCAGGGCCGTTTTGAAGGTAAGAAGTAGTTTAAGCAGTCTGTCAATTTCCACTAGCAATATTCATCGAAACTAATATGGAGTGTTTTGCCTTACTTCAATGTGCAAAGAGTATGAGAGGGGATAGGTACATGACATGTGTCCACATTCCAAGATTCTTTGAATCAGTCAAGTATGAGACTGGAAAAATAAGACTTTTTATTGGTAATGGCATGAATAACATGAGAAAAGGTATTGAGATACCATCTTAAGAGTGTTCATTCTTGAGATTATGCATCTAGGATATGTAAACATATTGACTTTTATGTTTTTACTCCTGGCCATTACATCTTGAACAAAGGGGAAAACAAAGCTATTTTAGGTCTAAAATAATCCTTTCTTCTTTAGTACAAGTAGAATGTCTTGGTTTTAAAAGTTTTATCTTCTATAACTACTGGGCAAGCAATTTAAGGTCTTTTCCTTCTTCTGAAGACAAGGAAGGTTAACCCTGCATTACTTATCTTTTGATGGAATTTCTGAAAGAAAAAATTGTATACATGTATAAAATCATTTTCTACATAAGAAAAGTGCTATATAGATGCTAATAGTTGGCATCCTTCTTAGAATAAGATTATCAATTTGAGGCTACAAAGAAATTAGAAGATATGTTACATATATTTATTGTATAAGTCATGAGAGTGATCACTGGTCAATGACACAAAAACTTTTGAAAGCAATAAACAAAAATTAAAAAAAAACTTAAAGTGATATTAGATGACTCAGTAATGAAAAAGTAGGTTAGTACATTTGTCTTTGATATTTTTGCATATATTTATTCTCCATAATGTTTACAAATTTTTTTCTGAGATACCTCAATAGAAATTATCAAGGTCAAGCTTACATATTGTGCTTCGTTCCTGAATCTTCTGCATTTGGAACCTTCCTTCCTTCCCTTCCCTAAAGATGGAGATGGAGGTAGATAGGTGTGAAATAATACCTCAGATGCTTTGGAAACGTTTGGGTCAATGGTTACAAGGAAACTTATGCTGATTCTAGTAGCAGTACAATACAAAGATATCACAGGAAAAAATTAGAGAGTGACATTCAATTGTTGCAAGAGCTTCTCTCTTGGTCCTGAGCTTTGTTTGCTTATTTTTCTTTTCCTGTAGCTTAAAGAGGAGAAGGAAGCATCTGCCGTTTTCTTTTTTCTTTCTCGTTTTTATTAAAAAGACAATTCATGGTCATTATCTTTGAATGTATATACTAAAATAAAAATAAAATATATTTCAAAGCATGAATTCCACCTACAAAAGAAAAACAACGTTAACGTGTTGCTTGTATAGTTTATGTACACATGAAGGACATAAAAGAATTCTTGGACACATTGCATTTTTCAAAATTGCACATCAGTATTTCCGGCCTCCCATGCTCCTCTGGAACCTTGGCCCCTTCCCATCCAGAGGAGGAATCCATTTGCCCTTTCTGTGAACTTGGATGAGACTTGTGGCTGCCTCAGCCACAAGCCCATGGTGGGCAGGATGCTGTGTGCTTTCTGAGGCTGGAGCTCACATGGTAATGCGGTTCCTCCTGTTCCTGTCTGGATGTTCACCTTTGCACTCAGCCACCACGCTGAAAAGAAGCTATGAGAAACTACAGAGAGAGACCTCTTGGAAGGCCTGTGACCATGGAGGAGAACCAAGGTCCCCAGCCAGCATAAACCACCAGAAATGCGAGTCCTCAAATGATTGCAGCCCCACACAGGGCTTCACATCAGACATCTAACTCCTATTCATCATGGAGGAGAGATAAGTGGTCCCTGGTTGCCTTGTCTGAACTGCTGACTTACAGAAACCAAGAGAGGTAAGAAACTGCTATTTTTAAATCCATTATGTTGCATTATACATCATAACTACAGCAGATCCAGTATAAAATTTGTCTGATACAGTATCAGACAAATTTTATCTCTAACTGCATGTACTCTTTTGGATACCATTTAAACCTTTGAACATATAACACAAATACGTGTAAAACCTTTTGTATCACGTAGGTTTGGAAAATAGCATAAACATTTTGAGATTAGAGAGCTTTTTTTTTTTTTTTTTTTCTATTCCATGGACTAATTTTCATGGAACTTTAGCAATCAAGGGCGGAAATACATGTATTAAAATTTATGCTTAGCTCTTTTTTGAGGGATGGAACAAAATATGTTTCATTCTTCCACCTCTTAAAGTAGTAAGTGTTGTTGAACCATAATACTGAAGGAAAATAAATAGAAAAGATATCTAGATGCTAGAGAGAGAAGAAATGAAACAGAGTTGTAGATAGGGAGGGAGAACAAGAAGGAGGGAACAAGGTGGAGGACAGAAAAAGAAAACAGAGACTCTCTTAGTAGATTCCAAGATGACTTTCCTAGAACAAGGCATGTGAGGATGCTTAATACGCCAACTCCATGTTTTTATTGTCCTTTGAAACTTGGAGATATGATATAGGGTCCAAAACTTTGCAATATCCAAATGTTCAGTTGTCTCTTTAGCAAGTAGCCACAGCAATCTACCAATGAAGAAATTATTTCTAAGGCTGGGTCCTATTACCTTGTAAAGCTAGAAGTCCCTGGGCTGGTAGAATTAATCCAAGAGCCAAATCCGGCATAGAGATGGAAGGATTATATCCCTGAATTAACAGTAAGAAAAGAAACATTTTAATTCAGTAACGAGTAAGACAAATACTATAGGCAATCTAATTTTCAATCATGGGATTAAAATATACTTGTTACACAACAAACTGTATTTGTTCAAAATAAACACATGCAATATTTACTTTTTTCTAATAGAAATCCAAGCATAGAGTTTTACAGTAACATGTCTGTCTTTCTTTGAAATAATTTAGCAGTCTGTTTTAGAAGAGAGTCTCTGCCATCACATCACCTAAGCTGAAATCTCAGCTCTATTGCTCACCAGCTGAGGGACATCAGCCAAGTTACTGAACTGCAGAGACTCTTAATACCCCTGTAAAATGAAAAGAATTATAGAATCTGCATTATAAATTTGTTTGGAAGATTTAGTGAGAGACTGTATGTCGTACACTTAAAAAATCCCCAGAACAGAATACCATTCAATGGTGTTAGCTCTATTATTATTATTATATTATTAATTACTTTTTTTTTTTTTTTAAGCAGCCTAGTTCCTGCTTTTAGCCGATCATCCTATGAGTTTTTGATTTCTACTCATGGTTCTTTGCAATAAATTTTTTTTATGGAGTCCTAAATTATTCTTTCAAAAGTAAAATGATTAGGGAGCAAAATAAACAAACAAAACACACACACACACACACACACACACACAAAAGACAAGGTACTGAAGTAGGACATCATTTCAAACACTCTATAGAATTTTAAAACCTTAATAGAATTACTAATATTTGATGAAAAACGTTACTAGTATTTGATTTAAAAATTGATGAAATTAAATATATCAGGCTAAATGAAAGCTCTCCCTCTTTTTTTAGGAATCCCTCAGGATTATAGGCCTGATTGGGCTAAATGCAGGTTACAGGTGCCAGAAAGAGCATCTATTTTTGGCCACCACCATCTCCCTTTAGGATCAGCACAATTAAATATATTATTGATAGGAAAGGAGCTGAACTTTTATATGCCAAAGTATTTTTTCTTTTAATCATTTTAAGAGCATAAAATTAAGCCCACTTACAAGGGCATGCGTATAAAATAGTGTATAATGTCTACATTGGAATGATTATAATGAATAGCCTTCAATTTAATAATGATTAGTTGCTTGTTTTACTGTATGTTTCACAAATGTTTCAAGGGCAAAAGGGAATGAGGATGTTAAGACAGATCCCTTTACGAATGGTATTTCAAACTTTCAGATGTTATTTTTTATTTTTTATTTTTTGCTGAAAGTAATGTATAAAGAGAGAGCTTTTATGCAAAGCATTTTGTGAGTACTGGAATTTGAGGGTGTTGGTTGAGAAGCTGATAATCTAACATTAAAAAGACAATCCTTGGCCTTAATGAAATTTAAAATTTAGCGTGGGAGATAATCATGTAAGACATAACATCAGGAACTGAATAAAGAGGAGTTGGACAAAAATATGAGTTATATATAAAAATACCCAGCTGACAGAAGTTAAATAAAACATTTAACTAAAATTTCTCTAGGTAAGCTGGAACACTGAAGTTGTTAAAGCTCCTGGATATCATTTCCATTTTTAAATCGAAAATAATTCTGGGTAATTTTTAAATTCCATACTTAAGTTACTGTAAGCATTACAATTATTGCAAAACAAGAAGAAAAACATACAAGATCAAATTCATTGGAGCGCTTGTATTTTTTCCTGGTGCACTTTTGGTTAAATATCAAGCAATAAATAAATGTTTTATATTAAGGTTTTCAAAGATTTGTCTTCCCTATTCTTGGATCTGTATTTCTTCTACTTGAGATTTTATCTGCCATTTTGTAACCCTGCAAATAAGCTATTGGAAACAAAAATACTTTTTTGAACCTAAATTATTTGACTGTGAATATGAATGAAAACCATATTTTGATAAAACTGTAAGCAAAAAATGTGTAAATATGTTTGAGGACTACAGAAAGCTGTGGCATAAGTGCATATTTTTATAGATGCTAAGGACGTCCCACATTAGAAATCAAGTCTTCAATTCATTATGGCATTTGGCCAGAAGTATCCTGTGCCTGTCACCTCATCAGTCAATGTGAGCAAAAGATTAGACATTCAAAGAAAAGAATTGTTGGAAGTGACCACATTTTTGGGAGTTACTGGATTTAGGGGAGTTTTCTATAGGCTTTCTCCTCTTTCCTAACGAGCAGTACTCCTCAAGCCAAGGAAAGGGGCCTACAAGGGAGTCCCTCATAGACTTTGAGGTCAAGCAGTATAGCGGATGTTGCTGGTGCCTCATCCATATGCCTTTCCCATTATTACTTTAGAAGGCACCAACTAAATGTGTTATTTCTAGCACCTGCATTCCTTTGTCTGAGACCTTTTTCTTACTCTTACTTTGCTTTGTCACTTGTGTAGCCAGCCAGTCACAAGGATCTAGGAATGAACACACCCTCACAATGAACTGTGCTCAACAATAATGGAAAGGAATTGCTCTATACATTCACATATGTCCCTGGCATCAACTAGGTCTGAGGTAAGGGTTTCCACTAGCTCCTAGAGTATCCCCTGTGTAAGGGACTATGGCTCATTGCCCACAGTAGCGACTGGTTTGATAAACCACCCCTGTGAGCTGCTTGCCTTCACTGTGTCACAATCCATTGCCATACCTTCACCTCCTCCATGATCCATTTGCCCCCAAATCCCTTTTTAAGGGCTTCTTATAAAGTAATTCAAACAAACAAAAAAAAAGTAGACAGCAAACCAGATTTACCCTTATTTAAGCAAGGGGGCAAACAAGTTCCTAAGAGAAAGTAGACTTGTGGAGAGAGGGTCAGCACTGGGACAGGCTACATCAGGCAGTATTCGTTGTGGCAAGTCCATCCTCTGTGGAACAAAAGCTGTGGGCCAGAAAAGTTAGCAGGCTTAAAGAATCTTGGCAAGACAATTCAAAGGGACTGACCATCAGAGAAGAGAAAACGTGTGGAAGTAGGTTGAGTTGCATAAAAAGTTAGTGATTTTTGACCGGAACTGATTTTTTTTTTTCTTTCCAACTTTTATTTTAGGTACAGGGGGTACATGTGCCACTTTGGTACGTGAGTAAATTTCTTGTCGCGGGGGTCTGATGTGCTGATTATTTTGTAACCTAGCTAATAAGCATAGTACCTGATAGTTTTTTCTTACCTTCTTCCTACCCTCTATCCTCAAGTAGGCCCTAGTGTCTGTTGTTCCCTTCTTTATGTCCATGTGTGCTCAATGTTTAGCTCCCACTTACGAGCGAGAGCATGTGGCATTTGTTTTTCTCTTCCTGGGTTAATTTGCTTAGGATATTGACTTCCAGCTCCATTCATGTTGCTGTAAAGGATAGAATTTCATGCTTTTCTCAAGGCTATGTAGTATCCCATGGTGTATATGTACCACATTTTCTTTAACCAGGCCATCATTGGTGGGCATCTAGGTTAATTCCATGTTTTTACTATTGTGAGTAGTGCTGCAATAAACAAACGTGTGCATGTGTCTTTATGGTAGAAAAATTTGTATTCCTTTGGGCATATACCCAGTAATGGAATTGCCCAGTTGAATGGTAGTTCTGTTTTAAATTCTTTGAGACATCTCCAAACTGCTTTACACAAGGGCTGAACTAATTTACATTCCCAACAGGAGTGTATAAGCACTTCCTTTTCTCTTTTTTAAAATCAGAATGAGAACAAAATCTCAAAGTTCTTATAATGGAAAGTTACTGGAAAACTCTAAGACTTACTTAGATGTCTGTAAGAGCAGGGAAGGGAAAACTGATACAGAATGGTTAAAGGCAACGATGGGGAGAAAGCAAAACAATTTCATGCTTGTCCCCTGCCTAATTCAGGCTTTTGAATACACTAATTGATTAGACATGGTGCAAATTCCTTCTCCATCCCTCTTTCGGAAGAGATTGCTGATCAGACATATTACTAAGCTCACACTGGTGCTCAGAAGACCTCTCAACAGCACAGTCTGTGCAGTCACTATCAATCAATCAGAGTTGGCATTGCAAATCTCAACCCTTTCTCAATCCCTAATCTTGGCTGAAACATCTTAATTCCTTAGCATTACATTGAAAGATTTTTCCTCTTTCCCAAATTAACTCCCTAGGCTTAAGTTTCACCAAACTTCCACATATTGTAAAATTAAGTCATAAAAACATGTTTAGAGGTCTTCAAAATAATCATTGATTCATAATCCCCTAATTTACAATATTTCTTATCATCCATTTTTTTCCTGGAAAATTTTACATACAACCTTTAGCACAATTCAAATTCCACCCTAAACTCTAACTACTTCCTTAGTAAGAAATGATTTTTTTTTATTTCATAGAACTTTCATGAATTTCTTAAACCCTGTTATTCTACTTAACTCATTTCACCTTATGTTTGCTATCTTTCTTGTGCATTACAGTTTACTTATGGAAACAATTATATTTTATTTATTGTTTACTCCCCGTGGCACCTGGCAGAAACTTTATATATTTTATCAAATCAAATCAGATTAAATTGATTTAAAAGTAACTTATTTTAGTTATCAATTGGACATTCTCAGTATCTCTTCTTACAAGGTAGGCTGCTCTACTCTGTCCTGCCTAGTTTTGTGGTTCTTGACTTGTATAAGAAACTAACGATGGTATTAGTAGACCCAAAAGGAGTACCAAATACAGATTTATCATTAAACTGTGAGAAATTGGTAGAGATACTTAAGATATCTAGATTACAAGTTAATGTTAGCTCAATTAGCCCATGATTTGTATAATTCATAACACACACACATTAAAAATAATTATATGTAGAAAAACATACTTCAAAATGTATTCTGAAGAGCAAAGTAGAAGTTGCCTTGATTTGTTCTGTTAGTAACGAGATTTTTTTAATTTAAGATTTCAGAGACTTCATTTAAACGCTGTTACAGAATCACTAAGCTCCAAGAATGGCCTATATTGAATTTTATTAGCAATTCTGAGCTCACATGGATTTCTGCTTATTTTTTAGTGGTTTAGCCTTTACATTTTCTGTGATCTAGGGCAAATCAAGACACTTCTCAAAATCTTAATATTTTCATACATAAATACAGAGTTATAATAGTCCCTACCGTCCTACCTACCTATGCCAAAGAGCTACTTTGGGGATCGAAAAAGAAAGTAGTAAATTCACACACAAACACAAACACACACGTAGAAATTTCAAAAGTATAGTCTTATATACTAATACATGTATATACATTATATAATAGTATACTCATATATATTGTGCTCAATATTATTACTCTGAGGCAATTAAAGTTATAAGTTATAAAATGAGATTTTATGTAACGGCACACAGGATTAAACCATGAAATTTTCAGAGATTATTATACCTGGCCACAGGGATGGGGCAGTGTACCAAATAAAACATTTCTTAATCATTTGGGTAAAAATATCTTTGCAAAACAGTTAGAAATGCTGCCAAATTGCTTGCTACTAGACAAATATTTTGTGGATCATAAATTCTCTTAGAAGGCTTTGGGCAAACTTAATTAGATTTTAAAAAACCATCTCTACTATGATTAGTTGATACTTTAATTAGGTAGATACAAAATAAAAAGTTTAGTTTTATTAGATTTATCAAATTATAACCTGAAATATTTCTTTTTTTTTCATATCATAAAAAGAAGCCTAGTACTAAGGGATTAACTCCTCTAAGCAGACTAGGCAAATATTCATACTTGGAGAGTTTGAATTTTTGCTTCTCTAAGAATTTTTTTTTTTCCTTTCAGAATATTACCTCAAATTGTTGCGCTAAATTTGCTCATTCGCTCTTAAAAAGAGCCCAAACTTGTTTATTCAATAAATCAAGGGAAAAAAAAATGTAACCTGGACAAGGGTGGAGGGAGTGGAGATGGATGGAAATGAAATTATGTGAGACATATTTGGGTGATAAAAATCAATACAACTTGGAGTTGGATTTGACATAGTGGAGAGAGATGTCAAGAGTGACTTTCAGATGTCTAGTTTATACAACAGGAAGGGAGATGATAACCATTTACTGAGCTGGGAAACAGGAACCTTAGCAGAGTTGCGGATAGACCAGCACCAGGAGAGGTAACAGGTTCGTTCTGGAATAATTTTTGATATCTATCCTAAAGTATCTAAATCCCACTGATGAAAAAATCATTCCCATATATAGTAAGTTTAATCTCTCTCTCTCCCGGCCTCTCTCTCTCTCTCTTCTCCTAAGGGGAACCCTTCTAGAAAGTAAGAATACCGCAGAGTGACCTTAATATCTTAGGATGTATAAATGAATTCAAATTTTTCCTTTAGCATGACTGTACAGGACTTGTGAGAAATAAGGAAAAGACAATAAAGTGAAAAGAAGATAAGTAAAATAATTACCTACTTTGTTTTGTTTTGTTTTCTTTAATAGGTAACTTAAAAAAAATTATACTTGAAAACTCAGAACTTGAAGTTCTGAGATACATGTGCAGAACGTGCAGGTTTGTTACATAGGTAGACACGTGCCATGGTGGTTTGCTTCACCCATCAAACCATCATCTACGGTAGATATTTCACCTAATGGTATTCCTCTCCTAGCCCCTCACCCCTCGATAGGCTCCAGTGTGTGATATTCCCCTCCCTGTGTCCGTGTGTTCTCATTGTTCAACTCCTACTTAGGAGTGAGAAAAATGTGCTGTTTGATTTTCTGTTCCTGTGTTAGTTTGCTGAGAATGATGGTTTCCAGCTTCATCCATGTCCCTGCAAAGGACATGGACTTATCCTTTTATGGCTGCATAGTATTCCATGATGTATATGTGCCACATTTTCGTTATCCAGTCTATCCTTGATGGGCATTTGGGTTGGTTCCAAGTCTTCGCTATTGTGAACAGTGCTGCAATAAACATACTTGTGCATGTGTCTTTATAGGAGAATGATTTATAATCCTTTGGGTATATACCTGTAATGGGATTGCTGGGTCAAATGGTATTTTTGGTTCTAGATCCTTAAGAAATCGTCACACTGTCTTCCACAATGGTTGAACTATTTGCACTCCCACCAACAGTGTAAAAGCGTTCCTACTTCTCCACACTCTCTCCAGCATCTATTGTTTCCTAACTTTTTAATGATTGCCATTCTAACTGGCGTGAGATGATATCTCATTGTGGTTTTGATTTGCATTTCTCTAATGACCAGCGATGATAAACTTTTATTTCAGATGTGTGTTGGCTGCATAATTGTCTTATTTTGAGAAGTGTCTGTTCATATCCTTCGCCGACGTTTTGATGGGGTGTTTTCTTTTTTTTTTTTTTTTTTTGTAAATTTGTATACGTTTCTTGAAGATTCTGGAAATTAGCCCTTCGTCAGATGGATAGATTGCAAAAATTTTCTCCCATTCTGTAGATTTCATGTTGACTCTGATGATAGTTTCTTTTGCTGTGCAGAAGCTCTTTAGTTTAATTAGATCCTATTTGTCTATTTTGGCTTTTGTTGTCATTGTTTTTGGTGTTTTAGTTATGAAGTCTTTGCCCTTGCCTATGTCCTATGTCCTGAATGGTATTGCCTGGGTTTTTTTCTAGGGTTTTTATGGTTTTAGGTCTTACTTTTAAGTCTTTAATCCATCTTGAGTTAATTTTTGTATAAGACATAAGGAAGGGGTCCAGTTTCAGTTTTCTGCATATGGCTAGCCAGTTTTCCCAACACCATTTATTAAATAGGGAATCCTTTCCCCATTGCTTGTTTTTGTCAGGTTTGTCAAAAACCAGATGGTTGTAGATGTGTGGCATTATTTCTGAGGCCTCTGTTCTGTTCCATTGGTTTCTATATTGGAATTACTTACTTTTTAATGTTGACCAAGACTATTCTAATAAAATTGCTAGGACTGGATAATTTTCACATTTCTTGAAGTTGGACTCATCAGAATGTAAACATTTTTCATAAATTTAACAACTTTTCAAGGTGAGTGATTAAAGGGTCTTTACCTTAGATTTCTTTTCTGGTCGACATACCATAAACTTTCTTGTTCACTGTGCTCAAACAATCAAGCAGAACAAGTCATTAGCAAATTAACTGAGCCTTATAATGTGTGTATTTCACTATTCTGTTTTTGATTTTGAATGAAGACCAATTATTTTCTCACATCTGGCACTCAAATCATAAGCTCCAGCATGTCAAGATGCACTTGCACAGGGTGTATATATTTAGGAAAGCAGAGTTTTAGGATTGAACTGCTTATCTCAGCTGAATGCTGATTCAATAATCAGTGCCACTTGTGTTAGTCCATTTTACATTACTATAAAGGAATACTTGAGACTGGGTAATTTGTACAGGAAAGAGGTTTATTTGGCTCACCATTCTGCAGAATGTATAAGAACAATAGTGCTGATATCTGCTTCTGGTGAGGGCCTCAGGAAGCTTACAATCATGGTGAAAGGCAAAGGGTGAGAAGGCGTATCACATAGCGAAAGAAGGTACAAGAGAGAAGGGAGGAGGTACCAGGTTCTTTAAACAACCAGTTCTCACATGAACTGATAGCGTGAGTGCTCACTTATTACTGTGAGGAAAACACCAAGTCATTCATGAGAGATCCACCCTCGTGACCCTATCATCTCCCACCAGGCCCCATTTCCAACATTAGAAGCACATTTCAACATGAGATTTGTAGGAAACAAACATCCAAGCTATAGCAGCACCGTTTCCTTTAATATTAGTAAGAAAAGCTGGAAGCCATCATCCTCAGCAAACTAACACAGGAACAGAAAACCAAACACCGCATGTTCTCACTCATAAGTGGGAGCTGAACAATGAGAACACATGGACACAGGGAGGGGAACAACACACACCGGGGTCTGTTGGGGGTCGGGGCAAGGGGAGGGAGAGCATGAGGACAAATAGCTAATGCTAAACTTAGGTGAGGGGTTGATAGGTGCAGTAAACCACCATGGCACATGAATACCTATGTAACAAACCTGCACTTTCTGCATATGCTGAACTTAAAGTAAAATTAAAAAAAAAAAGAATAAAAAATAACATTTTTTCCAAGAACTTTGACGAAGTTATTTTCAAGAGAAGATTTTTTGTTCCTGAATTAAGATTTTAAAGAATGTGTTTATTTGAGGGGGCAGGGGATTTAAGATATTGTAATCTTAACCTGAAACATACTGCAAAGTGTACTATTTTTTAAAAAAGTAGAAGAATGCGTGATATTGTGATGAAATAACTCTTGCATATAAATTATTCTGATAGACAAAATTAAATAAACTACATAAAAGTGAAAACTTTTAATCATATAAAATGTTATAAAATAAATTGCAAAACACAATGAAATTTCAAAGTACACCCATTTTCAGTTATTACAACTAAACATTCTTTTTCTTTACCACGCAACACTTGGAATTATAAATACTTTCAATCTTTAAAATGATAAAGGCGGGCGGATCATTTGAGGTCAGGAGTTCAAAACCAGCCAGGCCAACATGATGAAACCCCGTCTCTACTAAAACTGCAAACATTATCTGGGCATGGTGGTGTACTCCTGTAATCCCAACAACTCAGGAGGCTGAGGAAGAAGAATTGCTTGAACCCCGTAGGCAGAGATTACAGTGAGCTGAGATTGTGCCACTGTACTCCAGCCTGGGTGAGAGAGTGAAACTTCATCCCATAAATAAACAAATAAGTAAATAAAATGTTAAGTTGCTTTCTTTTTTTATTGGTGATTTTGAACTCTTGATGTTTCTGTGCCATTTCTTCTATGAATCTCCATTTGATGTCTGTTATATATTGATTGTTGTTAGTTCTTATATGTGAAAAACAAGTATTTAGCTGTCACTATATTTTAACCATATTTTTCCAGTTTGCTATTTTCTTGTGGACTTTGTATTTTTTTAAATCAGAAATTTTTCTTAATGAGGACAGATTTACCAAACTTCCTTGTTAAGAAAAGTGGATTATAGTCTTTAAAAATATTTAGAAACACTTTAATTAAAAATGTGTTAAGTTTACTGATTTGACAGCCTGTTTATTCTGTTAATATTCTCATCTTGTGCTTTATGTGATAGTTGAAATTATTTCTTCTGACCTACCAGGGAAGGAATTTACCAGGTATGGCGTTTGTTATTCAGTTAAGTAGTTTGCTGAACTTTGATCCATTTAGTTTCCTCTCATGGGTTCAGCCATCATCCTGCACAGGCACTTTCGTGTTTTCCCAGTGCCTATTCAATTTATATTTTAAGCAAGGCTATCAAGCATCATTAAGGTCATAGCTTAAACACAGTGCCACCAATTTGTCCATGCCTTGCCCATTTTTTACTCACAAGAAATTATAACCTAGCACATTTTGTTCATGATGTACTGGTCTTCCTTGCCTTGCCATTCTTTAACTCTGAATCATCTTTTATAATGGAAGCAAGCCTTTTAAAAAATTTTCCAGATGATTTTCTCTAAATTACAAAGAATCAAACATCATGTCCACTTTGAGCTTCAAAGAAGGTTAAAATGTGTCATAGCTAAAATTATGTAAGTAAAACATACAGCACCAAAAAGATGTGGTGATGGCATTATTGTGTGCATTGATTCTGATTGAATCTTGGAATGAGATTCTCAGAACCAGTTTTGGAATACAAGTTCTGATGATTGTCATGGATACATAAAAATACAGTAATACAGAGAATGTGCAAAGGAAAGAAAGATCTAGCCTTCTTCACACAAAGGAAATGTAAGGCTCCACATACGCAATCTAAAACTGGAAGAAATTTTACAAAGTATAATTTGAAATAGGATACAAGCACAAATACATTATTTGGAAATAGTTGCCTCTTTTCTTAACCCTACGTTTTTCTTCTCTTTCACATTTTTCTTCAGTAGTGTCAAATTCATTTACTTATCCCAGGTAATTCATCTTTAATCCTTGCCCGGACGGTTGGGTCACTTCTATAGTATCTTCTAACACTCTTTCAAAATCTTTTCTTTATATTCCATATAAACTGAATCAGAACATTTCATATAATGCAGTTTTTCTCCATTGCAATATCCATTATTTCACTTTTCAAAGTATGCTCAAACTATTTTTTAGGTATACTTTAAAAATTCATAAAAACAAGTAGATTATATATTCTAAAGGTTACAGGAAAGTTCTTTATTGCAGAAAGGTGAACGCTAGAGAATAATAACTGTGAACAGTAGTAACAGGCAAGCTTGAAGTATTATTCTAATGTAATGGTCACAAGTTAGGAACACCTGGAGAGGTTGTTTGTTTGTTTGTTTGTTTGTTTTTGAGACGGAGTCTCCCTCTGTCGCCCAGGCTGGAGTGCATTGGAGTGATTTCGGCTCACTGCAAGCTCCGCCTCTCCCAGGTTCACACCATTCTCCTGCTTCAGCCTCCCGAGTAGCTGGGACTACAGGCACCCGCCACCACTCCCGGCTAGTTTTTTTTGTTTGTTTGGTTGGTTTTTTTTTGTATTCTTAGTAAAGACGGGGTTTCACCGTGTTAACCAGGAAGGTCTCAATCTCCTGACCTCGTGATCCCCCCACCTCGGCCTCCCAAAGTGTTGGGATTACAGGCGTGAGCCACTGTGCCCGGTCCTGGAGAGTTTTTTAACACACCCATTCCTCTGACTTCATCCCAGACCATTTCTATGAAGTTGAGGCATCTGTAAAAACTCCCCAAATGATTCCAATGAGCAATGAGGTTTGAAACCTACTATTTAATTATTGATTACAGAGGTAACCAAGCAAACTATATCAGTGACAACAATATTTTTTGAAAGTTTTAGTCTCTACTTATATATTTATTTCCTGACTCTAAAATATAGACAGTAAATTATGGGTAGTTTTGCGACAGTAGTACTCAAAAATTGAAGAAAAAACTCCAATAGAGGAAAGTGTACCAAAAATGCCATTAAATAAATCTCACTCAGTTGGGTGTTCTCTATGTAAAAAGTTAAAACTCAAACTATTTAGGATCCATTACAGTGTAGTAATGGGAAATTAATGCCATATATTTATTGATACTGTTTGCAAAATGTTCTACTTGTTAGTACACATTGATATTATGTTCAACTGTCCTCTAATCCTTCAGAAAGAATTTCCAATGATGCTTGGCAAAATTTCATTATATTATCTAAAGAAAAAATATTGAAAAAGAAAATTTCAGAATAATAATTCTTAATATCATAACAAAGCTACTTTGCAGTTTGACTATTAAGTAGTTATACAAGTATAACACCTACAAATCACCCCAGAATTGCAGGCAAAATGTGTGTGTATACATATTATATATACATATATATAGCTCATTTTCAAATTTCTCCAATAAATTCTATCCTCCTTTATATGAGAATCCTCATATAAATTCCCCAAACTGATGAGCATGCAAATTTTCATATTACATTCAGAACCTGAATTCTCCCATTGTTTATAATTCCAAAAATGCTCACACATAAATTCAGAAGATTTAGAGAGAAGCAGCAATGACTTTCAGTTTCCCTTTAATTCCAAATGGAGCACCCTGTTTTCTATCACCTTTAGTCATGTAATCCTTTGACATTTTTGGGAAAAAAATATATTACAATTATGTCCCAATACCTCCTTATACCTATGCAGAAACACACAGGAATAAACTCCAATTTGTTTACCCTTACCTCAAGACAAAATTAATTAGCCCTGAAGGCAATTACACCATGAAGATTATAATTAACTACTTCTTTATGCCATTCTGCTCCCACTTCACTTTTCCTTCCTTTTGCATTCTGGTATCCAGCACCGTGTTTTTCAGACTCCAAAGATGATTAAATTTATATTTTAATGGATTTGTGGATATTTCCTACACTGAGTATTTTGAAAGAAAATGGGAATAAATATCACTTGTTGAACTTGCATGAATGTGAGAGTTGCAATAGTATTCAAACATCAGCTTTTCTACAATACTGCATTGTAAGCTGTTGCTGGATGATATGTCATGTACACCATAGGTTCCATTTGACTTTTTGGCATAAAACATTCAAATTCAGGCATGAGAAAGCCGAGCATAAAATAATATCAAAACTTTTATTTTATCCAACTTAAGGTATTTCTCATCCCCTAAAAGAGCCCAATATAATATTCTGCAGGTTAGCAGTGTAAAATGGAAGCTAGTCTGAGATTTTACCATCTGAGCTCCACCTACCACCTTTTTTCTAGAGAGCTTCTGGATTCTTGATGTTTAGGGAAGGAGGATAGGGTGATTAGAGAAAAACAAACAAACAAAAAACCCAACAATTTCCTTTTTGACCCATTCACCTGGTCACCTTGAGTGGTGCAGTACCTGGTTCTACAGAGAGGATAAGGAGGCAGGCTCAGTTTTCCTTGGAAGCAACTCATAATTTCTATTTGAAAATGTAGTAGAATTTTGCATGAAACTCCCAAAGTTGAACTCTCTGTCCAACAGCAGAGCTAGCTGGAGAAGATTCAGGGGCGAAGCACTGGGGTTGCTAAGCAGGAAGCAGAGATGGACCCAGGTAGCATGACAGCTTCTGTACTCTGCCCTGGTTTCTTAGCTTCATCACACCACCATGGAATTCTTCCCATAATCATATTCACATTGTGCTTTAAAACAACATAAACATATCTGTAACTGACTATGCAGGATGTCACTCTATCAGTTTGGATTTGCATATATATATGAATCCTATACATTGCAGTGGGTGGGAAGATAGTATTTTAATATTTATACAACATTTAAATTAATTTTCATTGTTTTTTGTTTATAACTGCATTTTGAAGTAATAATTAAAAAGTTGTAAAAAAAAAAAAAAGTGCCTCCAGCTTGTTAAGTGTTCAGCAGCTCATACTCCTCACTCCCATTTAATGTGATGATTTTGTGGGTCCTTTGGGGGTTCCCTTCTTTCCCAAGACTGAGACACATTCCCAGCATCTTCCCGTGGGGCAAAAGATGGGCATACACTGTATCTCCAGTCTGTGCCTCAGCTCTGCTGTATGCAATCCCACAGGCCTCAGTGGGTGGCTACCCTAGCAGGCAGGACTCTTGGACTGCTCTTGTCAGGATGACTTGAGCACAGCTACCTCCTAGGCATCCCTTCCAGGTGACAGAAAAGTTTATCAAACCTGGAAACATAGATAGCTACTGTTCTAGCCCTTTCTCTTCAATCTGTTATGCTAGCCTGCTACAAGCCTACCATTCTTTTTCAGACTTTTTTATGTAGAGTCACAAACTTCTCTCTGTGCCCTTCTCGCAAAACTCCAAGGCGCACTAATTAACTTTGCCTAACAAATTTTTCCATCCCCTGTTCTAGTCTAATGAACGCACTGAATCTGTATAGCCACATTTTTTTTTGTTAATAGTAGGATAGAAAATTTATAGTTATGCAAAACCTCTTTTAAAAGACTGATGGATTACAAAACCATGTTGGGCAAGTCCTGCATTGGTGAATCAGGAAACCTGATGTGGAATATATGGATACTTCTTGATTTCTCTTTAGTTAATTTTTAAAACACTTAGGATTATCTATAAGACACTGAAATAATAGAAAATGTACATTTAAGATTACTTCCAAGATAGAAATGAATACTTAAAAATAAATTCCAATTCATAATATTGTTATTTTAGTCACACTGTGTTTTATATCCTTAAAATTTAAAAACCATCTTATTAGAAGTGAGAGGGCTTGCATGATTAAACAGACATAAACATGACATTTTGTGACTACACCATCATATTTATACAGACATGCATAACCCCTATGCAAACTGAGCCCTAATCTGTGAGCACTATCTACTAAATAACATCAGCTTATTTGTTGTTTTCCAGAATAACACAAATCCTGTCTGTTTTGTTTTATTTTGTTTTGTTTTTGAGGAATCAGCAGCTCACAATACATAGGTAGTGTTTCCTATGTATACAAAATTCTTACTAGACCTTATCTTCTCCCTAGTCTTTCCTGTGTCCTGACTTCTAACTGCTCTGTCGTCATCCCCACTACCCCAGAGGAAACTCTAGAAAACCACTTTGGTTCCTATTTCCTATTTTCAAGATTCCATAGGCACTTGAAATTTTTAAAGCCATCACACACTCTCTTGGTTCCAGAAAAAAAAAACAAATCAAAACCAAAAAATGCATGGGTGTTGCAGAGTTGGATTTTTCTTACAAAGGAGGTTGAAGATTATCAATAACATATATTTTATAATAGGTTTAAATCTTACTAAAATTTTTATAAGATCCTTTTTTCCTAGTTTCTCAACTTATTTTTGTTGTTTAGAGAAGGTACCGATTCTTTCAGATATTTAAAACACACCTAAATAATTATCATTACAATCCAAGTTACTCCCCTAAGACAAATTCCGTATCAGGGAAATGTTAACTCTTGCCTCAAAATCAAAAGCTATGATCAACTAAGAATTTAAGTAAAAGAGTGACCCTAAATTGACTATACGGCTAACCTGAGAATATGTTTTTAAATGTGAAATAAGGATTCTTCGTATAGATATAACTTATCATGAGGAACATGCTAATAATATTCTATAACAGAAAGTTCAAAAAATTAGCAAAACCTAAGAGTTATTTGAAGGAAGGAAGAGGAGAGGTGATGGAAAAGTGCAGCTATTCTATTCTGAGATTCTTTCCCACTGGGGGTGGGGAGGGCGAGGACAGAGCAGGGAAGCTATCTGGAATTAGAGTGTCCTGTGAGGGAAATTGTTTAATGCAGTAGCTCGTGTTGGAACTCTGGTTATATGGTTAGATGACCTGTTTTTTGTTTTGTTTTGTTTTGTTTTGTTTTTTTAATACAGCTCTTTGGGACCTTAATGAACTATCTATCTATTTTTTACTGTACATTGACTGGCAACTGCCAAACCTCCCTATGGGCAAAAATATTTGGTTTTCACTCTAACCGTGATAACTATTTTATTAATAACTTTTTTATTTTCTCTGACAATTAAATACTGCTGCTGGCCTCTGTTGCCCCAGTATCTCAATATCCACAGTAAAATGAAAGAGGTTTGTTTGTGGGCTGAGTTTCCGACTTGCATTCAAGGCCCTCAAAGGACCATCCTTTCAGAATTATTCAAGTTAAGGAGTACCCCTTTTACAGATGTATGGATTTCCCACTTACTTCGGGAAGAGGCTATCCCACAGGTATTCTCAAATTCACAGATAGGGACAAGCAGAGAGATTATACAAAAGTCATCCACTCCAACATTCCTTTCTCTGTCTTTTGAGTCCTCTCTTTACATAATAACACATAATGCTCAGAATTGTGAGCATCTCCACTTCATTTAATTTAGAACACCATTGAGAATGTGTCAGTTTACAAGGACAACAGAAATTAGAACCATTTGTAGCTACTCAAGATTACTTACTGAATCCAGAGACTCTGGCAAGTGTACAGATAGTAGAAAATTTAGACCAATCTGTAGTCTTGATTCTTTCTTCCTGGTCCTGAATTCATTGTATTCATTCTCATGTATATTTCCAAGGTCAGGGCAGATATAAATAAAAACATGCTTATAATTCTGTTTGACATATAAGTCTTGTTCAAGGTTTCATCATGTAATTGGCCCCCAGGAGCTAAAGGAAATGAGGACTAGGAAAAAAATGGCATATGAGAATTGACTTTTCCTTGTAAGATATCTGCCTTAGGGAAAGTCATTATAGGGATTCAAAGGCAAAACAGCCTCACAAAATAGGAGAAGAGGAGAGGCCTAAGGGATTTGGGAATTATTTGAGTCATCTACTTTCTCTCACTTGGCCAGATTCCAAACTTATGCCCCAGTTTTTCACAGAAAAAAAAACCTTAATTTTTACATAGAGACCTCATGAAATTCTGGATTCAACCACCGCAGATCAGCAACACACAGGTTCCTACAATGGATTCAATTTTTAGTTACATTATCTCTACAATTACAAGATGTAAAAAGCTATTTTAAGCCAGTCTGACCATTTTGAAACCACGAAGTTCAAACTCTGAGCTTATTTATTTTAAACTCCTCAGCACTATTTGAAGTATTTGTTCAATTCAGTTGTTCATATGTATTTCTTGTCTTCACAATGGTCTGTGTTACTACTATTCAGTAAGCCAAAACCATGGTTTTCATAAGCAAGGTAAAAATTTACTGAATGCCCACTGCAGTCAAGGACTACTGTGTTCCCATGCCCTGGTATAAACTGGATCCTTACAGCTTCCAGTCCAAACCATTGCAGAAAAATCAATCCCCAATTCACATATTCTTCAGAGACGTCTGCAGCCTGCGTTGTGACCAAGCATACTGCACAGTTTTGGGTGTGTGAGCAACAGCATCCTTTCTGACTAGTTTAAACAGGAAATAGATTTATTAAGAATGAGTCATAGTTTGACCATCTCTGGAGAAGAGAGAGCCAGAGCACAAAGCCTACCTACCAGGAATCATGTTAACCACTGAGAAGTCTTTTTAACAGAAAACTACACTGTCACTGCTTCTAAGCATCTATGAAATTCAGAAGTGTCAGAAGCACTTCCCTTCCAGCATTGACAAAACTGAGCCATTGCACTTTTAAGATCAGTTTCCCTACAAGGAGCCATTAGTTCATATTAACCACTTCTAAATTTTATTCTTACAAAGGTGCTTCTGATTGCTAGACTCCAAGTTACCTTTGTGGTGACAGCTGCAAAGGAAGCTGAGAAAGAATCTACTTAAATAGAATTAAGCCTGTTCACTGAAAAATATAGTAAAAAAATCATTGTAATTAGAAAAATCAATAAAAAACATGTGAATTAAATATATGGAGATGGACAGAGACATATTCTTGATATTATACTTTTAAGTCAGCTACAATAAAATTAGAATTTCATCTGATATAAAGCAAGTTTCAAATTGATTGCAATAAAAGTGAAGTTCAATAAGATAAGAAAATGAACGACTTTGTAGAAACATTGAAAAGGAAAATATGTAATGGTTTAGCTTTTTTAATTGCAAATGTCATGATAGTATACCTAGAAAACTCAAAATATACAAGTAAAAATTACAATTAACAATAAAATGTGTTGAAGTATACAAGGATACAAGCCAATTTCGTACAAAGTAAGACTAGTTCATTCATAGTAGCAAAAGAAGTATAAAATATATAGGTATAAGTTTAACAAGAAATATAAACTATATAATAATATATTTAATCTTATACAGAATTAAAAATAAGATGTAAACACATGACAATAAATCTCTATTCTCAGAAGGGTTATTTTCATATAATAGAAATATTAGTTATGACTAAGAAATGTTTAAGCTTGTGATAATTCCAACAGATACATAAAAAGGGAGAAAATAGGGGATTGCTTCGCTATGTATCATACAAAACTATAGAGCCACTCTAATAAAATTGATTTAGTTATTGCATAGGAATAAACATGTAAATTAATGAAATAGAGAGATCACAAATAGAAAAGAAAATGTGAGAACTGAATAAATAATAGAGGCGATATTTCAGCTGAATGGCAAAGAATGTATGATTTATTCAATAAATTCTTATGGTGATATTCTGGAAAAAAAAGTTTGGTAAACCATTGCATGCAAAATACTGAGTTAAACTGCAAGTAGATTATAAATTGAAAACATGTTAATAAAAATACCCTAGAATTAACTTTGGAAGACTGTATGAAATCGAAAGATGGTAGAACTTTTCAACCGAATTAAGAAACTGAAAGTTACGCAATTAATTGTATAAGTAAACTATTCAAGGAAAATAGTTTATGCGTTTGAGCTAATTTAAGCTTATATTTATTTGAAATAAATGAAATGATTTGGCAGAAAGGATCACAGTAATGGTACATGAAAGAGAGATATATACTTAAACATACACACCCAAAGAAGGGCATGCTTTTGGAACACATTAGTAAGTAAACGGGTAGAGATTTCTTTCTGCTAGATAAAAGTATAAAAGAAGAGCGAAGATAAGAAAATGTTATGTGTGATTAGGAAATGTTAGAGTAGAGTTAGTTATATGACTACTGCTTGATTTTCTTCCTTTTTCCCTTAAAGTACATCCTAAAGTAAATGTTTTGTTCACTGTCTAGTGACTAAGATATCGGAGATATATATATATATATATATATATATTTTTTTTTTTTTTTTTTTTGAGACGGAGTCTCGCTGTGTCGCCCAGGCTGGAGTGCAGTGGCGCGATCTCGGCTCACTGCAAGCTCCACCTCCCGGGTTCACGCCATTCTCCCGCCTCAGCCTCCGAGTAGCTGGGACTACAGGCGCCCGCCACCACGCCCGGCTAGTTTTTTGTATTTTTAGTAGAGACGGGGTTTCACCATGTTAGCCAGGATGGTCTCGATCTCCTGACCTCGTGATCCACCCGCCTCGGCCTCCCAAAGTGCTGGGATTACAGGCTTGAGCCACCGCGCCCGGCCGATATCGGAGATATTGATTGGCAACTATGATTCTTTAACTGTGGTCTTAACCTTTGACTGCCTACTTGAACATTTGCAGGGTCAACAATAGACTGATACTTTAGAATTAATACTTCTTATCACTGAACTCGCATAACAATGTCAGTGATTAAAAACAAATCATGCTATCATTCAAATTTATTGTAATATCTGATTAATATACATTTCAAATATAGGTAAAGATTCATGATAGAATAAAAAATAACTTTTCAGTGTGCACTGTATATTGAAATTATATCAATCATTGATGTATACATGCATATTTCATAATAGAGCAGTAAAATGTTGCAATAATTAACTATGACATCAATCACTGATACTTTTCTCTACCAAAAATATTAGTAATTAACTTAAAAGGAATTGAAAATATTGAAAAATATTCTCAAGGCTGACAGTTCATACAAATATCTGCTGAAAATTAGGTTGACAATTTATACAAATGTTAGAACATATTAGCTCAATATATTTTGGACGGATATGTCATCCATTTTGACGTGAGAATATTTATTAGATAATGTAAATTTTGTGGGAATTACTACGTATTCCTATCTTTAAAGAAAACAGCCTTTTTGTAAATCAGGTACTGTGAAAGAGAAAGGAGATCATAATGCTTTGGTGACAGCATAACCATAAGCAGTATTCTATGTAAGCAGAGCTAACCAAAAACATAATTCATTTAATAATTGACCTCAGATAAAAAATCATCATTCTTTTAGAATTGTGAACATTCAGTATAGGAAAGAGAGAAGCATTCTAGAATCTACTAGATCTGAGAAATGATTGTCTCTCTGTTATAATGTCAACTTTTTTTTGGAAAAAAACAATCAACTACTACTGTGTTAGTAATAGATTATCAGTGTTAGTAATTGTCAAGTTTTATATAACATCGACTTTATTCTTTAGTCTCTGTTTTTTTTTTTTTTTTGTATGATGATATCTGTCTTCTTCTTGGGTTTTATAGAAATATTAATTTTTAGATTCATCCATTTGGCATTCAGCCAAAAAGTTCATCTCTGTGTACATTTATACTTTAGAAAAACATTGAAAATTGAGGAGGAGGCAGAGAAACATGGTGAAATAGAAGACTCCACTGATCATCTCCCCAGTAAAAACACTCAGTTAACAACTATCTACACAGAAAAAAACACCTTCATAAGAGCCAAAAATCAAGTGAGCACTCATAGTACTTGGTTTTCATTTCATATTGCTGAAAGAGGGGAAAGTAAAGGGAACTTTGTCTTGCACCTTAGGTACCAACACTACTACAGAGGGGTAGAGCATCATGGGGCCCTTAGGGTTCCCAATTCCAGGATATGATACTTGCACAGCATTTCTGGACCTGCCATGGGACAGAGGGGAGACCACTGCCCTTAAAAGTGAGTGCCAGCCCAGGCAGCACTCACAACAAGCTGACTTAAGAGCCCATGGGACTTATGGGAACATCAGTGGTTGGCAATATTACTTGTGGTCTGGGGTGGTGGTGCAAGTGGTGGTGAGGCTCCTCTGCCTTTGGAAATGCAAGGAAAGAGTGGGAAGGATTGTGCCCTGTGGTTTGAGTGACAGCTCAGCTGTAATACAATAGAACACCAGGTAGACTTCTTATTTACTTATTTATTTATTTAAAGACAGGATGTTGTTCTGTTGCCCAGGCTGGAGTGCAGTGACACAACTACAGCTCACTGCTGCCTGGACCTCCTGGACTGAAACGCTCCTTTCACCTCAGCCTCCTTAGTAGCTGGGACTACAGGTATCTGCCACCACACCTGGCTAACAATTTTTTGTATTTGTTGTAGAAACAGAGTTTTGCCATGTTGCCCAGGCTGGTCTTGAATTCCTGGATTAAAGTGATACACCTGTCTTGGCCTCCCAAAGTGATGTGATTACATGCATAAGCCACAACACCCGGCCCACCAGGTAGACTTCTAAAGGTTTTAGACACTGGTCCCTGACTCCTGTATGACACTCTTTGACCCAATCAGGGCCTGGGGGACCTCACTGCCCTAAAGGGAAAGATACAGGTCTGGCTGGCTTTGCAACTTGCTGATGTAGAGCCCCAGTGCCTTGAGCGAACATAGGCAGTAGCTAGGGAGTGGTTACAGCAGGCCTTGGGCAAGACCTAACACTGTCCTGACTTTACTTCTGACTCAATGCTTCTCATAGTGGTGGTGGCCACAGGAGTGCTTGTGTTACTCCACCTCCAACTTTAGGTGGCTCAAAACAGAGAGGGGGAAATACTGTATGTTTGGGAGAAGTTAAGGGAAGAGAACAAGGGTCTCTGCCTCGTAATCCAAAGAATTCTCCCGATCTTATTTAAGCCAATCAAGGCAGTACCTTTATGAGTCTGCAAGGACTACAGTATTATGGGACTTGGGGTGCCCCCTGAAGCAGATACAGCTTAGATCACAACAACCAAGTTCTTTCAAATATCTCAAAAGCCTTCCCAAGAAGGATGGCTAAAAATAAGCCCAGACAGTGAATATTACAATAAATACCTAACTCTTTAATGCCTAGACACTGAAGAGCACCTACTAGTATCAACACCACCCAGAAAAACATAACCTCACCAAATGCACTAAGTAAGGCACCAGGGACCAATGCTGGAGAAACAGAAATATGTGAACTTTCAGGCAGAGAATTCAAAATAACTGTGTTGAGGAAATTCCAGGAAATTCAAGATAACACAGAGAAGGAATTCAGAATTCTATCAGATAGATTTAACAAAGAGATTGAAATAATTAAAAAGAATCAAGTAGAAAAATCTGTAGCTGAAAAAATGCAGTGGGCATGCTGAAGAATATATCAATGTCTTTTAACAGCAGAATTGGCCAAGCAGAAGAAAGAATCAGTGAGATTGAAGACAGGCTGTTTGAAAATACACAGTCAGAGGAGGCAAAAGAAAAAAGAATAGAAAACAATGAAATATATCCATAGAATCTAAAAGCCTCAAAAGGGCAAATCTAAGAGATATTGGCCCTAAAGAGGAGATAGAAAAAGACACTGGAGTAGAAGGTTTATTCAAAGGGATAATAACAGAGAACTTCCCAAACCTAGAGGAAGAAACTAATATCAAAGTACACGAAGGTTATGCAACACCAAGCAGGTTTACCCCAAAGAAGACAAACTCAAGCCATTTAATAATTAAACTCCCAAAGATCAAGGATAAAGAAAGAATCTTTTACTTATTTGCCATTAAAAGTAATGGCAAAACCCGTGATTACTTTTTCACCAACCTAAAGCAGCAAGAGAAAAGAAGGAAATAACACAAAATATAGCTCCAATGCATCTGGCAGCGGAAACCTTACAGGCCAGCAGAAAGTGGTATGACATATTTAAAGTTATAAAGAAAAAAAAATTACCCTAGAATAGTATATCCAGTGAAAATATCCTTCAAACATGAAGGAGAAATAGAGAATTTTCCAGATGAACAAAAACTGAGGGATTTTATCAATACCAGTCCTGTCCTACAAGAAATACTAAAGGAAATATTTCAATCAGAAAGAAAAGAACATTAATAAGCAATAAATAATCACCTGAAGGTACGAAACTCACTGGTAATGGTAAGTACACAAAGAAACAGAATATTATAATACTGTAAATTTGGTGTGTAAACTACTATTATCCCAAAGAGAAAGACTAAACAATAAACCAATCAAAAATAACAAGTACAAGAAATTTTCATGATAGTCAGTATAATAAGATGTAAGTAGAAACAACTCAAAAGCAACGGGACCAAGTTATAGCATAGAGTTTTTATTGATTTTCTTTTTGCTTGTTTATTTATGCAAATAGTGTTAAGTTGTTATTATGGTAAAATAATGGTATTTAAATTATTGTGGTAAGATAACACTTGCAAGCCTCATAGTAACCTCAAACCGAAAAACATTACATGGATACGCACACACACAAAAGCAAGGACCTAGTTCACATCACCAGAGAAAATCTTCACTCGAGCAAGACGGGAAGGAAAGAAATAAGAAAGAGAAGACCACAAAACAACAAGAAAACAAATAACAACATGATAAGAGTAAGCTCTTAATAACATGGAATGTAAATACACTAAACTCTCCAATCAAAAGACACACTGGTTGAATGGATAATAAAACAAGACCCATTGATCTGTTGCCTACAAGAAACATGCTACACCTTTAAAGACACACATAAACTGAAAAGAAAAGGATGGAAAAAGATATTCCATGCCAATGGAAACCAAAAAAGAGCAGGAATCACTATACTTATATCAGACAAAACAGATTTTAAGACAAAAACTGTAGTAAGAAACAAAGGTCACTGTATAATGATAAAGGAATCAATTCAGCAAAAGAATATAACAATTTTAAATAAATATGAACACAACACTGGAGCACCCAGATATATAAAGCAAATATTACTGGAACTAAGGAGAGAGATAATACTTGATTTGACTTCAATGCTTGACTTCAATTATACTACTGAACTACAGTAACCAAATAGCATGGTACTGGCATAAAAAAAGACACATGGACCAATGTAACAGAAGAGAGAACCCAGAAACAAATCCATACATCTGCAGTGAACTCATTTTTTACAAAGGTGTCAAGAACATACATGGGGGAAAAGACAATCTCTTCAATAAATGGTGCTGGAAAAATTGAATATCCATATGAAGAATGAAACTTGACCCCTATTTCTCGCCATATACAGAAATCAACTCAAAATGTATTAAAACCTTAAATCTGAGACCTCAAACCATAAAAGTACTACAAGAAAACATTGCAGAAAGTCTCTAGGCCATTGGTCTGGGCAAACATTTCTTGAGCAATACCCCATTAGACAGACAACCAAAGCAAAAATGGATGAATGGGATCACCTCAAGTTTAAAAGCTTCTGCACAGCAAAAGAAACAATCAACAAAGTAAAAGACAACCCACAGAAAGGGATAAAATATTTGCAAACTACCCATGTGACCAGGGATTAATAACCAGATAATATAAGGAGCTCAAACAACTCTATAGGAAAACATCTAATAATCTGATGAAAAAAGGGGGCAAAAGATTTGAATAGATGTATCTCAGAAGTAGACATACAAAGGGCAAATGGGCATATTGAAAAGGTGCTCAACATCACTGATCATCAGAGAACTGCAGACCAAAACTACAATGAGATATCATCTCACCCCCATTAAAATGGTTTATATCCAAAAGGCAGGCAATAACAAATGCTGACAAGGATGTGGAGAAAAGGGAAACCTTGTACACTGTGGTTTGGGAATATAAATGATTACCACCACTATGGAGACGAGTTTGGAGGTTCCTCAAAAAAACAAAGATTGAGCTTCCATAGGATCCAGCAATCCCGCTGCTGAGTATATACCTGAAAGAAAGGAAATCAGATTATTGAAGAGATATCTGCATTCCTGTGTTTGTTGCAGCACTGTTTACAATAGCTAAGATTTGGAGGCAACCTTAATGTCTATCGACAGATGAGTGAATAAAGAAAATGTGGTACATACACACAATGGTGTACTATTCAGTCATTGAAAAGAATGAGATGCACTCATTTGCAACAACACGGATGGAACTGAAGATCATTATGTTAAGTGAAATAAGCCAGGCACAGAAAGACAAACATTGCATGTTTTCACTTATTTGTTGAATGAAAAAAATCAAAACAATTAAACTCATGGACATAGATAGTAGAAAGAGTAGAAAGAGGACATAGAAAGTAGAAGGTTAGTGGGGGGCTGGAACAGAGGTAGGGATGCTTAATGGATAGAAAAAAATAGAAAGAATGAATAAAACCTATACTATTTGGTAGCACAACAGGGTGACTACAGTCAGTAACAACTTAATTTACTTTTTAAAAGAAAGAGTATAATTGGATTTTTTGTAACTCAAAGAGCAAATGCTTGATGACATGGATACCCTGCATTCTCCATGATGGGCTTATTTCACATTGCATGCTTGCCTCAAAACATCTCATGAACTCCATAAATATATACATCTACTATATACCCACAAAATTAAAAAAATAAAAAAGCCACAACAACAACAAAACAAAAAAATATTGACAAGTTAGGGGAATGAATGGTGGATAAAAACTGTTACCTACATTTTCTTTGCAAAATTCTTCCTATTTCTGGGAAGGAGAATTGGAAGAGAGAAGTGAGAGTTGTCATGAATCTGAATAGGAACTTGTACAGAGAAGAAATTTCAAAGGCTATGCCAAGGAGGTTAGAATATATTTTTAAATATTGATAAAAGGATGTTAACCAACTTGAAACAACAAATACAGGTAGCCATCCTTAGCTGGTATTTTTATGTATGCACTGTTTATGAATATGTAATAAGCAGATAATCAAAAAATGATGTTGTTTATAAAATAATCTGCTTATTTGTTTGGTTAGGTTATATATGCATGTGTAAAAATGGTATAAAGGTCACAATATAGATTTTCTAGTCAGGTTTAAAAAAACTGTATTTTTGGTAAAGTTTATAAAAAGTGGGTTTCATTTGCTTTAAGAATTTTCGGCTGGACGTGGTGGCTCATGCCTGTAATCCTAGCACTTTAGAAGGCTGAGGCGGGTGGATTGCCTGAGCTCAGGATTTCAAGACCACCTTGGGCAACATGGTGAAACCCCATCTCTACCAAAAATACAAGAATCAACTGGGTGCGGTGGCAAGTGCCTATAATCCCAGCTACTCGGGAAGCTGAGGCTTGAACCTGGGAGAAGGTTGCAGCGAGCCGAGATCACACCGCTGCACTCCAGCCTCAAAATAGAGCAAGACTCCATCTCCAAATAAAAAAAAAAAAAAAAAAAAGGAATTAATTATCACCAGAGGTACTGTGTATCTGTTTCCTGTGTTGATTAAAACATGTCTATGTTTTCTGTGCTGATTAAAACAAATAGCACATTTCTTTCTGCATCAATTTTCCTTTACTTTCATTTCTTCTTTAAATTCATAGTGTGAGTATGCGTATTGCATTTTTTACTAGTAAGCACAGAGGGCTGCTCTGTGTTTCCAAGATGGCGCCTTGTTGCTGCATCCTCCAGATGGGAGAAATACATGGTGAAAGGGACAGAAGAGCAAAGAGAAGGGAACAAATGTCATGTTCCCTTCATTAAGGCAGAAGAGAAGCAGAGAGGAAATCCACTCTCGAGTCCTTTTATAAGGGCCCTAATCTCATATATAAGGGCTCTGCCATCTTGACTTAATAGCCTCCTAAAGGCCCACCCCATAATACTATCACACTGGTAATTAAGTTTCAACATATACTTATTAAGTGTTATAGTTAACATCATTCCTTTTTTTATAACTCCTATTTTAGTTTAATTCTTTATTTCTAGATGTCCTAGCATGGTATTTAGAATTAAAAATGAATATGCTCCTATCACCTTCCTACCAGTGAATGGGGATGAACTTTGCATTTCATATTCTCAAGATTTTTAAACTTCATTTACAATTTGCATCATTCTGGTGAGATATCTGATAATCCTATACATGTTATGGGTATGTGGTAAGAAGTAGGCCAGAGTTTATTTGAACGGTTGTTTCTCACTGTTATTTTTCTAGTTGCAATCTATCAAGAAGATGTCAAACTGTTATCCTGAGAATAAATAAATAAATAAATATTATGATACAAATATTTTACTATATTTCACAGTAATATGCTTTCAACTTATGTTGTCATTTGACTGTTGGGGACGTTAGGCATATGGCTTTAATTCTTCACTTATTTACTCAATAAAACTGTGTGCTACTTTCCACAGAGTCAAGGATAAATATTACATCCTTGATCTTCCAGGATGACACTGGAATGAAGAAGCAATAATATTAATAGTTTCAATCACTATGATAGTGGTTTATAGTGGTGTGTAGCGAACGCTATAATAACCTTGCAAGTCATAGTATCCTAGGACTCTGGGAAGGATTATGGGAGGAGGTGACAGTTCTGTCAAATATGAACAAATATCCTCTAAATGAAAGAGGAAGAAATAAATGCTTTTTATATAGATGGAACAGTATGTGTAAAGGCATTCACAGATAAACAATATGAGATATTCCAATACATGCAGAGAGTTTGCATGGACAAAACTGAATCAATATTGGAGATAGAGTCAAATAGACTAGGAATGGGCAGAAGGGAAACCATGAAAACGCTTGTGTGCTCATGCAAAAAGCTAGAAATTCAGAGCACTTCATAGTCTAAACCCTTCTTCAAAACTCTATTGATAAACATATTTTTAAACAAACACAATCTAATAAATGTTGAAATATTTAAATAATGACTATCAGATGAAACTGTTTCATATAGCCATAATAACATTTCCACCAGATAAAGTATATTAAATTATAAAGCCTATTTTGCTCTCAGGTTCGCTGAAATTTACCAATTAAGTAGTTTACTTTCATCTTGGGTGAAGTGAAAGTTAATTCTCTGGTTCAGAACTTCAGACTAACTTCTCTCCCCCTTTAAAGGAGAATATTCTTTGTTTCTCTATTGGAGAGCATTATTTTGCTTTGATCTCAAAACAGTTACTTAAAAAAAAAAGTGCAGTTCTGTGTATCCTAATTCCAAATCTTTCTTGAATTACAAATAGTCACAATCGAAGCTAGTGAATAGTTCACAAGCTAGTGAACTTTTATTGTAGTGCGCTTACATGACTTAAGGATAGGAACAAGATACATATTTCACAGGAAGCACAGATGTCATCATGAAGAAGTTATACTGAATATCTCAATTTTCTAGTCATTAGAATTTTAGTATTTTTATCATAGAATGAATATTGAAACATACTGCGTTCCAATTTTGTTTTAATTTTTTCAAATCGTTTTGGTTTTATTAGAAACTCACATGCTGCCTGGTAATATTTATGGACTAATAGAGATCATAGCTTTTAGCACAGCTTTCAGTATGAAAGCAATTTTGCCATCTACTCTAATTAAGATGCCCTGTGTTGGTTAAGAAAATAGAAATCGCCTTGTAAAAGAAAAGTGTCTCATTCAAAAGTTTTTCTCTCCCATTAGTAGAAAGAAACAGGTATTATTAGGTTTTTATGTTTAGGATGAAATTAGGTATAATGTAGAAAAATCTAAGTATGCATTAAAAATAATTGGAAACAAAAGAGGAGGGAATGTGTAGTTTTTTTTTTTTTTTCACCAAAAAATGTTTAGATCAATTGTTTGAATCTAATTTAATTATCTTATAAAATGAGACAAGTGGGATAGCAAATTTTAATCTAATGCTGAGCAAGACCTTTATAGTTGCTATTACATAATTGTTTTGACTTTTATTTCCTAGTGATAGGAAATCTCTCTGACCCTCATACAATCTCTTGCTATTGGATTATTTTATTTCTTTATACACAATTTTATTTTATTTTTTGAGACAGAGTTTTGCTCTGTCGCCCAGGCCGAAGTACAGTGGCACCATCTTGGCTCACTGCAGCCCCCACTTCCCAGGATCAAGTGATCGCCAACCTCAGCCTCCCAACTAGCTGGGATTACAGGTGTACACCACCACACCCAGCTATTTTTTGTTGTTGTTGTTGCATTTTTATAGAGAAAGGGTTTCACCATGTTGGCCAGGCTGGTCTTGAACCTCCGATCTTAGGTGATACGCCCACCTCAACCTCCCAAAGTACTGGGATTAAAAGCCTGAGCCGCCTCACCCCGCCTGTTTTTTTTACCTACAATTTCACTTCATTTTTTTTCCATTACATTCATCATATTCTCAAGTAACATGACAATATTATTGAAAATATGGGACCCAGATAAAAGAAATACATATTATATACATTTAATTTGTACTATAAAAGGGAATTTCTGAGCCTTTCTCCAGCTATATTAATGTGTGCAAGTTAGCAACAGCATGCAGTTTCACTTGTATTACTACAAAAAGTTCGAAATTGATTGCCAGAAACTGATTGGCCCTGTACCAGGTAGCAAATGCATTGAAAGAGAATTTGTACCATCACAGACAAGGGGCAGTTCCTTCTCATTAAGTGGCAACCTTTGGACATTTTCCAACTGATCTCTCTAACATCTTGCTTTTTAATATTCTTGGTCAGTGACATAACATCCCTGATGTGTCATGCAGTAGTGTTCAGTCTGATTTTCAATCATTCTGTACACTGCAATACACATATCTACCCTATTGCTTCACTGTGCACTTTTTTCCTTAAAATTTGTATTCTATATGAGTAATTTCCCCAATTCCTAAAGCTTAATGAGTCACAGATTGCCTCCTGCCTGCTGTCTTGGCTCCTTCCTCACTGGAACCTTGCTATGCTTTTTCTCTATTTACTCTTAATAGTGCCCTCAAATATTTCTTCTCTAATTCGTCTGTTTTGATAACTTACCTCCTCTGTATCCTGTTTACTTGCTTTCCCTAACATGATACAATATTAGGCTATCTATAGTCTGGACTATTTAGTATTATTTGCTCAACTACTTTGGACTACAAATTGACAGGAAGAAGATAGTAAATCTTGAAGCTCAAGGCAATTGAGGGAAATAATGTGAAACCACCCGTATTACTTTCAGCCTGACTCATCAAACAGCAGAAGAGGGCATTAGAAGAACTAAAATTAATGAGCATGCTCTTGCTTCTGTTGGAAGACACCTAAAAAGTCTCCAGCTGTTATGTATTCCAAGTAAAATCTTCAAAGCTAAATTTCTGGCTGCTTAGCAGGAGGTTGAATGTTTAATAGTAAGGTTAAAGATATGTTAAATAATTTTGGCGATGGTTGACATATGTGAAGTCCTCTGGGTCACTATATTCTTTAAGTTGAACATCCATACAACAGTTGGTAAAGTTTCATTCTCTTGGGGGTAACTTAGAGGTGTCCGTGAGAAAATCCCATACATCATTCATATGAGGTCTGGACCCTCAGGAGGGTCTACTGGTCCACATTCTTGTCCCAGCTATCATAACTAGGTGAGTCGGTAACCCTGCTGACACCTTGACCTTACTCAACCCTCTCAGCAGTTCCCTTGTCACCCAGCCTATGCATGGTTGGAAAAAATTAGAGGGAACACTTACCATAGTGACCTGGCAGGATCACTGTGAGGCAAAGGGCATACTAAAATATCAATGCAGCTCCAAGATATGAATAAATTAGAAAGAGTTCAGAGGACAGACACAAAAATAATGAAGCACTTTAAAAACAGATTTATACAGAAAGACTTTAGGGATTTAAATTATTTAGTCTTGAGGAATGAAGACAGAGGATAAATAGAATAACTATCTTCAAATAGTGAAGCAAGTGTCTTTCTTTCACTTCCATTGTGAGGAAGAGTACATAATTTTATCATCAGAAATGAATTAGAAAATTTGGTTGTACAATATCCTTACTTGGAAAGAAGTACCTAACTTAGACTCTTTAAATGTGCTCTTTTGTACTATCTGGAAGTTAGATAAAAATATTGTTTTCCCCAAGCTATCCCAGTTACATAATACAGAAGTTGAAACAGATTAAGTTTGATTTCCCAAAGCACGTGTGTATGGCTACACTGGGAACCGTAGACTCCTAAAACACTGGCCGTATCACATGTGGATATGAATTGCTAGGGAACATCAATTTACACATTTTAAAAGGTTATCTCTACAGTTAGAGATATGGACCAAGCCTTCAAGTCATCTAGAAGCAGTAACTAGATGAATATTTTAAATTAGTTTTTTAAAATGTAGTTAAATATTATAAAAAATGAATTAGAAAATGATAACCATTATAACTGTTTTTAGTTACACAAAAACATATTGAGATCTGTTATTTAAATGTGTAAAACACTAGTAAAGCAAATATCCGAAGTGCAGGTGAAACCCACAATCTGCTCTCATTTGAGGGAACATATGCTTTTGGGTAGGCCAGTGTTATCAAGGCTAATGGCTCCTTGTTATTGCTCTTTGTTCCAGCTTTGCTTTTCACTTCTAACTTGTAGGATAGCTTAAATGGTTGACTTGTTTAAAGTGCTTAATTACTCACGTGGTGGCTATTACCAATACAAACTGTCTACACAATACACAGACAGCTATTGTGTCCCAGCTGATGTTACAATACTAAATGGGACCTGATTACTGTACATTGCTTTTCAATGCTGTTAATTTGCATGTTTGAATAAGTCTACTGGGACTCCATTTTACAGCTATTGCTCCATGTACACTGCTTTGGATCGCTTTGGGAAACAGTATGTGATTGGCTTTTTCTATTCATCAGAATAGAGGGTTTGGAGCTGCTGACACTATGGTCATTATGCATTGTACCTATGGGTTTTGTGGCCCATTACATATTAGATTGCTACACTTGCTTTTTCTTTTCCTTCTTGTTTTTTCTTAGTACTCAGTTTCTGTTTATTATTGAATATTCCTGTTGTATGTGGAGTCTATCATTAGTATATGACTGTTCATTAGGTGTGCAGAAGGGTCTTGAGACAAAAAAAAAAAAAAAAAGCCCAAGATATTCATCAGGTGGGTTGACAGATTTCTAGAATTAATTTTGTACATGTTAATGGTGATTAATTTCTCTTTTCTTAAAACTAGATAAGGAAATATTTTTGATCATTTCAATTCAATGACTATTCAGTTCATTCAGACTATATAAGAAGTTGACAGGTTAGTCCCTACAATAAATATTTTAAACTTTGTTTTTCCATTACATGTGTTCTTCAATTTAAAGAAAAAAAATGAACCAGTTGACTTGGCAACATACAAACCTATTGTAAATGTAATAATTGCCTAACGTATTAATGTATGATGTACATTAACTGTTCAGATAAAACCAACTTCCAGCATTTTCCATGCTAGAGAACCCTCCTGACACTTACTTACATGTCAGAGATTTTAAAATACTTGTGAACAAATTAGCACAGTGCTTTGGACATGTTAAAATTTCAATCATTGATACTTAAAAAGCTTTTTTAACTTCTAATTTTCTTCTCAATTGGCGTTACCTTGATTTTCTGTCAGAATGATAATGACAAGGTGATTTCAACTTCTATAACAATCTTTGTACTATTGGAGTGCAGAAGAAGATTTAGAGACTTTGCCTGGGCTCATTGGAAAAGAGCTAAATTGGTGCTATGGGTACCAAAAGAGAGAGTTCAATATTCGTAACTCATTATTTTATGTCTCATTCCTTGAACTTAAAAAGATTGCTTTGACTTTTTTTTCACTTTCATGTTAGTCACGGCTGATCCAATTTACAGAAAACAATTATGGGTATAGAAACTTTGTTGGAGAGTAAGAAAGACTACATTGCCTAATAAAACATCAATATTTATGCATAAAATCTCTTTAAAAATTTACTTGTAATTGAAAGTTTGAGAGAATGCATTTACCTGAGTTGAACATTCCTGCAGCCATTCAAGTTAGCCTCTCTCTGCTGGTCTCATGCACTCTGTAAGGATTGGAAGACGACCTACCGGACTGTTCTGTACATTCACTGTTATGCATCTTTGACCAGGTAACAATAATAACAATTAATACTGAGCTGTAGGACTGTGCAACAAAAAAATGGATGCAGCCTAGGTCAGCAGATTAAAAAAGCTGTTACTTTCCCTGGAAATGTTTATGTTAAAAGTCAACAAATAATCATAGAAGAAGGAACATTTACCTAATGGGATAGAATTTTAGAATAGTAATCACACACACACACACACACCCCTCATCCTCTGCCAGATCACATTCTTGTTAATGGTTTCTAATTGTAATCATCTGTAGCAGTGGTCCCCGACCTTTTTGACACTAGGGACCTAGCTCTTGGAATACAATTTTTCCGGAGGTTGGGGGGATGGTTTGGGGATGAAACTGTTCCACCTCAGATCATCAGGTATTAGTCAGAATCTCATAAGGAGCGTGCTGCCTAGATCCTTTGCATGCACAGTTCACAACAAAGTTCACGCTCCTTTGAGAATCTAATGCCACCACTGACATTAGATCTGACAGGAAGCAGAGCTCCCTCAACCACTGCTCACCTGGTGCTGTGTGGCCTGGTTTCTAACAGGCCATGGCTTGGGGGTTGGTGATCCCTGATCTATAGGTATTTATTAAAATAGAAGTTTTAGAAAAAACTTAGAAAAGTCTCACCTCTAAAAATAATTGATTCATTGTTTTGGGTAGGGCACAGAATCTACATTTCTTTACAACTCTATAGGATTCTGATGATCAAACAAGTTTGCATATTCCTAGTCCAAAGGACAAGTTTCAATATAACTACATAGATGGGTTGCACTATTCAATAGTTCCTGCATTTTACAGATAAACTAAATGGAATTAGGAAGAGAAGTGGAAAAAGGAATAACAAAAGCAGCAGAAGTGCTGTTATTGCATTCCTGCCAAGGCAAAATGTGTGCTGCTTAAGAACACTTCAGATATCAGGAAGTAATCAGATCAGGTAAGCCAGCCTGGGCTACTGAGGCACATATCCAAGGGAGACCAGAAACCCTACCACAAATGAGAAGGTCTGAAGCAATAGCTGTCATTATCAGTGCACATAAATAATGTCTCTGATGACTGCATTGACATCGGTTTTTCACTCACTAGGTTGATCAAATTGGCTCAACCATTGTGTAAACACCATTACTGACTCTATTTAATATCATATATGTATAAGTATAGCAACACAGAAACTATATATTAGTATCTGGGCATGTGTTAGAAGAAATTGATTTTTTAAAAATAAATATATATAACCTTTCTTGATAATATATTCTTGATTATTCAAAATACTGCTTTTAAAAATTAATCAGAGGATAGCTTTTTTTCCCTAGGTCAACTTCCTAATAATTGACTTATTTTCCTCCAGCTTTACTGTTATAATTGACATATAAAATTATATATATTTATGGTCTACATGTTTTGACATATGCATGCATTATGAAATTATTAAATCAAGCAAATAAACATAGGTTATCATTTTTATATAAAAAATTATAATGCATTTAACACTAAGAAAGATCATTTAAGAATACAAATAAAATTAAGTATTTTTCACTCTCTTATTAAAAAAAAGTCAAAAACTAGTGATGACACATTGGTTTATTAACATATGTAGCAATGTATGGTGAAAATAATTTTCATGATATTTTATTTTCTTAAAACAGAGTATTGCAGTTTTTAGTGATAGATTTTGTTTTTTAAGGTGGTTTTAGGTTTCAGAGAAATGGAGAAAAAGATACAAGGTGCCCATTTACCTCCTCCTCTCCTGCACACAGTTTTCCCATTATTAATTTCTTACATTAACGTGGTACATTTTTGACAACTGATGTACCAATATTGATACATCATTATTAGCTAAAACCCATAGTTTAAGTTAGGGTTCACATCTTGTGTTGCTCATTCCTTGAGTTTTGACAAATGTATAATATTGCATTTTCACGATTAACATTTCTATGTATTTTATCACTGCATAAAATCTGAAAAAAATAGTAAAATCCAGAAATATGGTTATGAATAAAATTTTGTGAATTGTTGCAAAAAATATTTACCTCATTGTATTATACTGAAAAGCCAAACAATCCATCATGTTGCTCAAATTGTTAGAGAATGAACTTTAAAATGTAAAAATGTCATTTTTTTTCTAATTTCTTATGGTGTCCCAATGAAGCACTTGTCCTGAGACCTATACTTAAAGACTAGTCAAAGCAAGTCAGGTAAGTTACTTTTTAAAAATAAAAGTACAATCTTTAAAAAGCAGTTACAGCAGAAAAAAGGATCAAATTATAGACAGTCTGAAAAATCGTTGTGCAGTTTACTCTCAGCTATATTCAAACATCTAACATTTATTAAAATGTTTTATTGGCCGGGCGCGGTGGCTCAAGCCTGTAATCCCAGCACTTTGGGAGGCCGAGACGGGCGGATCACGAGGTCACAAGATCAAGACCATCCTGGCTAACACGGTGAAACCCCGTCTCTACTAAAAAAAAATACAAAAAACTAGTCGGGAGAGGTGGCGGGCGCCTGTAGTCCCAGCTACTCGGCAGGCTGAGGCAGGAGAATGGCGTGAACCCGGGAGGCGGAGCTTGCAGTGAGCTGAGATCCGGCCACTGCACTCCAGCCTGGGCGACAGAGTGAGACTCTGTCTCAAAAAAAAAAAAAAAAAAAAGTTTTATTTTAGATATATCCTGAATGTACATAAACTATATTTGATTTCCTAGTCTTCAGCATACATTAAACATAATTATGCAAGGAAAATTGACATTTTTTTTCAAGCAAAACCATGTTTGGGAAGAGCAAACTACCTTGATAGTTATTCTGACTATTTGTATTATTTTCCACATTATGCTATTTGGATGAAATAATCCTAAATGAATCCTAATTTTAGGTACAAAATATATAACTGATTATTTATCTGGGATATCTTGTTAAAAGTTCTTTTAAATGAATATTACACTCCAATAGTTCAGCATTGTCAGGGCTTGTTGTATTAGTTTTCTATTGAGGCATGTTGAGGAAATCAGTCATCCTTGAGTCTTAACAGAAAAATATTCATTTTACGAAAATGCTTTTCTAACTCCCCCACTGCATTTGTTCTTAAACTGTGGTGCTATTCTGGTTTATCTTTGACACTAGTACCAAGATTATAGTCATATGAGTCAGAGTAAAAACTGAATCAGTTAAAGATGTAAAGTGATGCATGACTTTACGAAAAAAAAAAAAAAAAGCGGAAACTACCTATAAAGTTAGCCTTACTTGTTTTGTGTAGGTTTTCAGAATGTCACCATGAGAATTCTAGGTCTATCTGAGAAAAGTGACAGTAAGAAGCAAACAGAATATAGTGAACTAGGGGATGAGGGGGCATTTGTTCTATCTCAGATTCTGACAGTCTCCACTCCTAAACTTTGTGCAAGTAATCTTTTTTTACACGAAACTGCAAACCCGTATGTAATAATTATTAGAGTTCTAATAGGCTACATATGCTCTTGCTTGAATTGTCTGCTTTAGCAAGTACTTATGACATTTTTTATTGTCTTTGTACTTCTTACAATTTCTTTTCCTTAAGAAAAAAAATTTCTACAGCTCTATTTCAGAAACTTTTTCAATACAACATAATCACTTCTGAGATAAACTTCAGTGGTTTCTATTTTGCTGCTGCACAAAATTAGCTTTCTCTGAATTAGAAAGACAAACAAATATTTTGGATCATTCTGAACTATTTGTAGAAATATAAACACACTCTCACAAAAATGCAATCTTGGATGTTACCAAGACTTTTGAATTTCTGTGTAGTTGTCATCTGTGTAATGGAATTATCATTGATTGAGTGCAATTTCAACAGACCACACCAAAATCTTCTCTATAGACACATTTTCTAGTGAACAAGGCAATACAAAAAGGTTTAAGATGAATTATTCACTGTTTAGTATCTTTTTGTGCTCACTGTGCAGCAAAGTGAATTATACAGTAGGTGGCATTTGTCAATAACATTCTGTCAGAGAGAAGCACTAAGAATATGACAAATAGGTGTATTGAGTAATCATGGTTTAAATGTTGAAATCAGTGCTTCTAGTCCCTAAAGCATATGTTGAAATAACAGAGGAACTTTCTGGACACAAGTGGGTATATTTAAGACAATGTAATATAATCTAAGAGTTAAGTGGCTATTTTTCAATAAAATGAATAAAAAATGATAAGCTGGGAATAACAGTTGGTATTTGAGACCACATCTATTTATGTTAGTGGAAAAGTTGCATTGTCTGTCATATTCTCCCTCTCTGATTTCAGCAGTCATGCCAGAAACAGAGAAGTCTATGGCAAAGCAATTAAGTAATACCTAAGATGTACTTCACATTAACACAACTCTTTCCTGTAGACCATGCATAAAAACATATAACATAGAGCCACTGAGAGTGGAATGAGGTGGCCTGGCAGGTGGCTTTAGGTGAACATCATTTGACCTCTGTGCAGAATAAGAGGCTATAATATAGAATATCAGAATTGCTGGATGAAACTGGTAATTTAAATCAATAAAGTTAGAAATAAATGCATTAGAAGGATGAGTGTAAGTCAAATATACTAATAAAGAAAATAGATAACAATACATGCAAAATGGCTGATAACCTTAAAAATGTGTTTAACTGGGGCTTTAAAAAATATTTAAAAAATAGTTCTATTCTTTTGCATATCTAAACGTTATTGATAGCACCCTCCACTTTCCGTGTTTAAAATTTCAGTTATTGGATAGCCTTTCCTAATGTCAATGGCATTCATTTCATCTTTTTAAAAATTTAATTCAGATGACCTTTCTTTCAATCCTGAAGTGAGTGAAGAGGAAAACAAAACATAGATGTGTATTTGTAGATGGAATACTTGTGAGAAGCTGCAATATGGTTTTACCACAAAATCTAAATCTCTGTTCTATAATTGACTATTGTTGTGTATGTATCTTCTCCTCAAGTTCCTTGCCCTCAGGAATTGCCCATATTTCTTATAAGCAACTAAAATGCTGAAAAAAAATACTCTCATCTTTTTAGAAAAATATTTATATGTTTCATAACTTATACTTAAATAAAATTGTTTTTTAGAATGTGTGTGATAGGCAAATGATCATATTCTCCCTCAAAATAATATTTTAAGTGTGTATTTTATCTACATACACAGATATGTACGTATGTGTATATATGTATGTATACACGCACTTTCTTTTGCAAAGATATGTTATTGTGATAACGACATGCCACTAAAAATAGGAAATATAAAAAATTCACAATGTTTAAAAGTAAGTTGTATGGGTTTAAGTGAATAAAAATTTTCTAGTACAAGCATGCATTAAAACATGTATTAGGTGCTAACATAGAGTGTTTAAAGTAAAAAAAGCTCAAATTAGGCTGTGTTTTATAAGACGTGAAAGCAATTGTTTGAAAAGACAATAGTTCAGTCAATTGAAGGTTTGTAGTAGTTGATGAAAAAGTAGCTTGACATTTTTTGGTTGTTTAATTGAGTGCATCAACTCATTGTTTACATCATATTGATAAAACAATGAATCATATTAATGTCATTAATCACACCAATGTCAACTATGAAACAAATTCTCTATTCACAGTGATGCTTAGTATGGAGTGATCAACTTACTGGATCAATTTCATGTCAAATGAACATGACAAGACTCTTCAGCAAATTAGATGGCTTATGCTATACTTAATCATTCTAATTACATAGAAAATGTTAAAATAAATATAGTGATGGGGAAAAGATGATGCAAACAATTACTGTGTTAAAACCTAAAAGCAATTATCATATACATTATTTTATCTTACATATATAATTGGTTATAAAAGCTAGAAGTAGTAACAGAAACTCGTAATGTAGTTTTTTTAATGTACAAAGAAATAAACATGATAGGATGGGTTTTGTCTAAGTAGAAACTTTTATATGATGCTGAATTCATTATTTGTGACTGTGACAACTTGTGTATCTCATTCTAAATCTTTCAGCCTTGTTTTCTTTATCTGGATATAGACAAAATACAATAGAGCAAGCCATTTGCTTGCCAGGACTGTTTTGATGATCCTATGAGTTAAAGCATGTAAAATGACTTTATTAAATTAAATCAGAGTATAAATATGATAATGATTATTGAGTATGTGTGGTTATTCTGATACGGATATGACTCCACTGCCTCATTTTAAAAAAATGAACACTGAATATTCCTAAAGATTTGTTAAAAGTTCACAGAACTGCTGTGATAGAATGAAACAAGCTTGGCAACCTATGCTACAAAATTGTTGTGTGTTTGAAGCAATGTTTAAAAAACATGTAACAATGACAGTGGCATAGACTATTAGGTAAATTAGGCTAATAGAGGAATCAGATGATTACATAATAGGATTATGTGAAAATGAAGTGTACAGGAGGCTGAAAAGTTTGAGCATTCATAAACGATGCTTATTTAACTATCACTGCTCCATGTTTAGAAATGCAAAAAATGAAAAGTTACATTTTTTAAAAAAAATCTGCCTTTTAGGATGTAGTAGTGTATTTACATTTATTATTAGAAATGTGTAGCTATTTTTAGTTTTTCTTGTCTTTTTTTGTAAATTTTATTTTACTTTTTATGGCTTATTTTTTCAGATAACTGCCAGCTTTATTTCATGTCTTCACAAATAAAAGGCACATTTAAAAATATCAAAGCATGATGTCTTTTTGCTTTATATTATTTATTAATCATCCTCATTAGAAAATATAACCAAATCCTTAGACATTTTATTTCATGCAGAGTGCATCTATTCATTTGAATCCATGAGTAATGTTCTACCATCCTGACTGTCATTTAAAATCCTATACAAAAGCAGGAGAGGTGGGATAAAAGAAGGGTATTTCAGGAAAACCAGAGGAACCTGGAGAATGGTATATTTGTCAAGGCTATGTCATTGAAAGCCACAGCCGCTATCCTCATTGAATTTACAAACTGTACTTGGAGGTAAACACATGATTTTATTCTTCATTTGAATAAAATATTTTGAGATAATGTAAAGCCAGAGGTTTTATCAATATTATATAAGAATAACATTATGGTATCCCAGTCAAAATATAAAAAAATTATATGTATCTTTGTAATGATGAGGAACAGGAGGTCTTATCATAGAATAGACAATGGCATTTAAATCTCAGAAACAGTAAACATTTCAGAAGAGTTATTTGGCACTGAGTACCAACAGCCTTTCAAAACTACCTCTCAGAAATTTATCCGAAAGAAATGATCAGTCAAACATACAAAGATACATGTAGTAGGATGGTCTTTGAAGCTTTATATGTGAGCAAAAATTTTGGAAACAACCAAAATGTATAACAACACAAGACTAGCTACATAAATTGTTATACCTATAAGTGGAATGCAGCTATGCAACAGTAAAAACGTGTATGTGGGCTGGAGTTGTAGGGCAGTATGGAGTATAGAGAGAGGAAGACCAGAATAAAGAGTCATTATATTTTTCAAGTAAAATAAGCACATTAAAAGTAGATATTCTAATCAACTTTGATTTCATAATTCATCATCTTAATGCTTTGAGTTTACTGGATGCATCATGCTTTTTAAAAGATGGTTCCTAATTATTTTATTGAATTTTATCACACAAATTTATTATATTATACTAAATCTGTTAATTACTTGAAAATGTAATGTTTAAAAAATCAGCCATAATTCTGTCATTCAGAGAAAACTAGACTTACTATTTTGGTATTTAATCTTGCAGGTATTTACTAGGTGTATGAAAATATAGAGAAAATATCTGATTTCTTTATATTTTGCAGTTGATACACTATATAAAAATTCACTGTGTTTTCAAATACCAACATAATTCAATGTGAATATCAGACTTTAAATACAAACAGGAGTGCAAATGTCAGGGTCCTTGCACTTTAAAAGCAGGTGGTGTTTATTGCCTCATGCTTTTTAAACGTATTTCTATCTTTACTAACAACAAGGTGGGTGGTACTGCAAGCTGCTATATATTTAACACTACTCTTTAACCTTAGAGAGCTTATAATATGTATTTTTTGATGACTAATTCCTAAGGTGAATCACTCCCAACTACACAAAAACATGCAGTCTTATTTTGAAGATTTAAAAAAAAAAAAAAAAAAAAAGATTACATTGTTGGCGGGGAACTAAAGCCAAAAACAGATTTTTGTTTTATTTTCAAAAGAAGGCATTGGCAGGATGACAATTTAACAAGTATGCAGCTGTAGGTATAGTGGCACCACCTTTGAAGCATGTCTTCGTGGTACAGTTGACTTAACTAATCTGATTCAAACCACTTAGATAATGTAAGCAGCTATATGCTCTAGGCAGAGGATGAGAAAATATTATTTATATTATTGTTTATAGGTATAGATTAATAATAGCTTTTTTATTAGTAATAATACTAAAAACTATATAATTTAGATAATTAGCTAATTCTGACATTTACCTTTAAACAAGATTTCTCAACCTTAGCACTATTAGCATTTTGGACCAGATACTTGGTTATTAAATGTAGGGGATTATTCTATGCATTGTAAAATATTTAATAGCAACATTTTTTTGGCATCTACCTGCATCATCCCAGTTGTGACAATCAAAAATGTCTCTAGGTGTTGGCAAATGTCCTTCTAGGGTGCAAAATCACCCCCAGATGAAAACCATTGCCTTACATTATACCACATAATTTTCTTTTAATACTGTGATAGGGCTAGGTAATAAGAAGGAATAGGGGCTATTTCTATATTTAAGGGAGAGGTGGCATCTCCATATTCTTTAGAAAAATAATGCCTTAGGTCTGCCTATCTAGCCAAAAATAGATTTGCTGGGTCCCAGTGAAAAAGGTTCTATGAGGATGTTTGGTCTAAAGCAGCAGTCCCCAACCTTTTTGACACCAGGGACCAGTTTCATGTAAGACAATTTATCCACAGACCCGGGGGCAGTGGGGGATGGTTTCTGGATGATTCAAGCACATTACATTTACTGTGCACTTTATTTCTTTATTATTACATTGTAATATATAATGAAATAATTATAAAACTCACCATAATGTAGTATCAGTGGAAGCCCTGAGCTTGTCTTCCTTCAACCAGATGGTCCTGTCTTGGGGTGATGAGAGACAGTGACAGATCATCAGGCATTAGAGACTCATAAGGAGCATGTAACCTAGACTTCTCACACGTGCAGTCCAAAATAGGGTTTGTGCTCCTATGAGAATCTAATGCCACTGCTGATCTGAGAGGAGGTGGAGCTCAGATGGTAATGTGAGCAATGCAGAGCAGCTGTAAATACAGATGAAGCTTCGCTCACTTGCCTGCCCCTCACCTCTTGCTGTGCAGCCTGGCAGGTCCGTGGCCTGGGGTTGAGGAGCCCTGGTCTAAAGCACTTACTCAAATTTTTATTTGCCTGACTTTTTGCTGTGTAGATTATCCATGGAGTGTTTTTTTTGTTTGTTTGTTTGTTTGTTTGTTTGTTTGTTTTTCAGGACATGATCTAGCGTGATCTGGATATGTAGTATTGAAAGCAACCCAATAGTCCCATTGGTAGGAGGTTTTCGTGTTTTTTTTTGTTTGTTTGTTTTTTAATAAACATAGAAATTGACCCTCCCGGTCTTAAAGCTTGAAACTTATATTTGTTTTATCTGAGTTACTCAGACCTCTCAAAGTATCAAAGAACTGAAATTCACCAGATCATGGCATGCAGACAGCGAGATGCCAGACCCCTCATTCATCGTGATTGCTTCTTGCCCCTCCCTAGTTTCCGTTTTCTTACACACTGTGAAATTTCTTCTCTGCTATACAAACCCCTAGTTTTAGTGCTCAGGGAAATGGATTTGAGACTGAGCTCCCATCTCCTGGGCTGCGCTGCAGCACCTGATTAAACTTTCTTCCTTGGCAGTATTCATGGTCTCAGTCACTGGGAGCAGCAGGACCTCGACCAAACCCCTGATGTTTCTGTAACAGTATCCTTAGAGTTCATAAATAACATAGTGCCAAAGTAGCATGATTACTAATAACAAAATTTTACTAACTGTTCATGTAAAATTCAAATGATTCATTAGCGTCTTTATATAATGCTTGTCCTCTGATTTTTCATTTTCATTTAATCTCTTTTGTCTACAAATTCTCAAAATATCAACTTCAGTTTTACCTGCTTGTCACATCTTTTATGCTTTTGACATCTTCATGAAAATCACCTCTAATCTAGCTGTTAGAAATAATTGAAAATACATTTATTAAAAATAAAAGATTCAGTAATCTACCCCCAGTACACTAAATAAGTACTGTTGATATATATTTTTGTTTGTGGTAAAGATGATTCTTATTACTCATTTATTTGATAAATATCTTCTCTTTTTGTTTTTTATTTGTTTTGTTTTTGATAGAGTCTCACTCTGTCACCCAGGCTGGAGTGAAGTGGCTCCATCTCCGCTCACTGCAACCTCCGCCTCCTGGATTCAAGTGATTTCTAGGTTTCAGTCTTCTCAGTATCTAGGATTACAGTCACGCGCCACCACGCCCAGCTAAGTGTTTTGTTGTTGTTGTTGTTGTTGTTTGTTTGTTTGTTTTTAAGTAGAGATGGAGTTTCACTATGTTGGCCAGACTGGTCTTAAACTCCTGACCTCAAGTGATCCACCCTCCTCAACCTCCCAAAGTGCTGGGATTACAGGTATGAGCCACAGTGCCCAGCTAACAAATATTTTCATTGATGCCTCTTATTTGTCAAATATGGTCATAAGTACTGGGGATATAGTACTGAACTTTTTCTGCACTCAAGAACCTGCAATGAGAAGAAAGAAAATCATATTATAGTGATAATAGGCATAAATAATTACAAAACGCTATATGAAACCACTTCAGAGTAAACGCACCAATCAGCACTCTTTGTCTAGCTAAAGGATTGTAAACACGCCAGTCAGCACGCTGTTAAAACGGACCAATTAGCTCTCTGTAAAATGGACCAATCAGCGCTCTGTGAAATGCACCAATCAGTAGGATGTGGGTGGGGCCAGATAAGGGAATAAAAGCAGGCCACCCACGCCAGCAGCAGCAGCAGCAAGTTACGGGGGTTCTCTTCTGTGCTGTGGAGGGTTTGTGCGTTGGCTCTTCGCAATAAATCTTGCTGCTGTCGCCTTTATGAGCTGTAACACTCACGGCAAAAGTCTGCAGCTTCACTCTTGAGGCCAGCGAGACTACAAACCTACTGGAAGGAGTGAACAACTCCAGACCTACCGCCTTTAAGAGCTGTAACACTCACCACAAAGGTCTGCAGCTTTATTCCTGAAGTCAGCGAGCCCACGAACCCACCAGAAGGAAGAGTCTCCAGACACATCGGAACATCTGAAAGAACGAACTCCGGACACATAAGAACTGTAACACTCACCACGAGGGTCTGTGGGTGGCTTCAGTCTTGAAGTCAGTGAGACCGAGAACCCACCAATTCCAGACACAATAGCATTATATTTTATTTTTGTGGTTGGTTAGTTTTTCTGTTTCTAATTTTTATTTTTTTGCACTAATGCTAAATAGTACTGAAGATGACTTAAAGCCGTACTCTAGTACCAGGGTAGCAATAGTACTTTGTCACTGAGAGGGATAGCAAATTGTGATTTTCCACTGCTACATACGTTAGTATACCAAGAATCTATAAAAATCTTCTGAGATGAACTATGGGAGAGAAATATCAGAAGAACCTTCGTGCCAACGTGTAAGTGATGTCATGTGTTACACACACACACATCAGGACAGTGAGGGGATATAAATACACTGCAATATGGAAAATCTTTGAATAAAGTTTTCTGTTGGCATCTGGACTTTAGGGTTTACTTTGAGGAACTGGAACCTGACTTTTAAAAGAAGTTGACCCTCCTAGGTATTTCAAAATAGAATGGTTTATATGTTGACTAGTTACCCTTAGATACCTAGAAAAGCTTAACTTCTGAAAGCTAAAAGTCACGCTTTGGATTATTTCCAGAAAACGAAAACTATCCTTACTACCTATCAATGACTTGCTATCTGATTTGATGATATAAAGTTATAGTGGAAAAAACGTTTTTACTTATTTCAAGGCCGTTGCTAGTTTGGCCTTCATGTGTAATTCATTTGGTGATAGTTAAAAACAAAGAAACATTCTTATAAAAGCGAGAGGAAATTGAAGAGAAAACATGCAGAAACTGCCACCGCATGTAAACATACAATATTTTTTAAAATGAGCTCATTAACTTTAAATAGACTTATTCTCTGCTAGATATTATGTTTCGATTTATACAGAGAATTGTTAAGTAATCCACCAAATATTCTGAGGGTGTCTTGAGAAATCATGGAAAATGGAAGAGATGCTAGAAAGCTGAAAGTGATCAGGCATGAAGGTGCATTTCTGAATTGATTGCCACAGATGTTTTATAACAAAAAGCAGTAATTGGTTTAGTAGAGATGTGTTAATGATATCTTTGAGCCAAAGCTAAAAGACAACCCGGTGAACATACTATCTGTAGATATGAGCAATATTTTAAGTGCCACATGCTATCCTTTTAAAAATGAAGATAACGGCCCAGGCGCAGTGGCTTACACCTGTAATCCCAGCATTTTGGGGGGAGGAGTCACTTGAATCACTTGAGGTCAGGGGTTCGAGACCAGCCTAGCAAACATGGTGAAATCCTGTGTCTACTAAAAAAACAAAAATCATCCTGGCATGGTGGTGTGCACCTGTAATCCCAGCTACTCGGGAGGCTGAGGCAGAAGAATCACTTGAACCCAGGACGCAGGAGTTGCAGTGAGCCAAGATTACACCACTGCACTCCAGCCTGGGTGAGAGAGCAAAATTCTGTCTCAAAAAAAAAAAAAAAAAATTTTAATATGATGAAGTTTTGTGGGGTACATTTGTAAATGATAGTGATGAATGTCGCGCCGTGCATTATCATCAACTTACAGGGCTTGATTAGTACCGTGTCACAGGGTCATGTTTGGGTATATCTCAAGACTTTCATTTATAGCTCAGGTAATAATATACAAAGTATAATTATAAACTATACAAGTAGTAGTGTTATGAAGGAAAGAAAATAGGTTAAGGATATGAATCAAATAAAGGTCTCGATAGCCTTGTAAAAATACTTGTAAAGGAAAAATAGAGTGTTTTATTTGTGTACATAAAAATCAGTTGTACCAATTCAACATCATTGTGGTAATAGTTTTAAAATTGTAAACACAAATTCTTTGCTACTCACCGATTTAAGACACTCACAAGGAGGGGAATTAAGCATTACTGCCTTAGACTTAATGACTTGCCTCTAATCACTGTAAGATGACAGCAGTGATGGTAAGCCACTTCTGTTATTAAACTCTTTAAAAACAGGAAGTTCAGTCTTGGGTGCTGGATTTTTCTTGCATCAGTTACTCTGGAGGAAGCCAGCTGCCATGTCATTAGGCAGCCCTGTAGGAAGGCCCACATGACAAAGAACTGAAGTCACCTGGACATCAGCTAGCAAAAACTGACGCCTGTATGCAACCTACAACCTAGTGGGAGATTCTGAGATAAAACCTCCCAGATAAGCCACCACTAGATTCCTGATCTTCAGAAATTGTGAGATATAGTCAATATTTTTGTCATTACATAAAAATGTTTTTAAAACAAATGTTTCTAGCTGCTTAGTTCTGGGAGGAATTTAGCACGCAACAATCCCTACCTAATATAGTCAACATTTTATTCATTTTATTTAATAGCAGGATGTATGTAAAAATTATAAAATAGGGTTATGAATACCTTAAAATTAATATACCTTTCCACTGCTTTAGTAGACAGACAGATAATGCATAGAATGAGAATCACACCTTACTCCGTGTTGAGTTTTGAGTAACACACTGATAAAGGAAAAGGGTGATGTGGACTAAGTGCAAAGAAGTGTTACTAGAAAGAGTTTGGGAAGTTTAGCCTTGTGAGGAAAATGTGGTTAGGCACAGCAGAACAATGGACATTGTTCATTGTTTTACATACTTGAAATACCAACATATGAAAAAGCAAGAATATTTTTATTGGTCAACATGAAATATATGCCTTAATTTTTGCTCAAAATAATGATTTTTTATTCCAGCTTACCGAGAATGGGCTGCTTGAGCAATAATTTTTTTATCATTAGAGATATTCGAATATATGCTGAGTCTGTGTTATTGAGAAATTTAGAGGAGACAACTTTTAAAGCCACTTTCAGGGCTGAAATTCTATGAAACAATTATATGCTCCTGGATTATTTTACCTTGACTATATGGTGGCAATATTTAAGGAGGATAAAAAAAAACACAGATGCCCAAGTTGCCCTCAGACCAACTGAATCAGACTATATGGTGACAGGGCCGGGTCATCTGTCCTTTTTTAAGCTCTCCTTTTGACTCTGAAGTGCAGTCAGTGTAAAATAATATTGATATATTCATTTTTTTTGGATTTTAACTTATAGAAGTAATATTTTATACATGTCATCTTGGATATGACAGACTTTCACTATGAAATGTTATTATATATTTAGAAAACAAAAGCTTATAGAAAAAGGTACCTAATTTGACTGTTTAAATGCCTAGTGTATTTTTGTAGTCATCAAATTCATTAAAAAATGGCATTCATTAAAAATCGTGAGGCAATAATTTTCAATAGTTTGTTAGCTAGTCCAAAAATAAATTTAGGAGTTAAGCCTGGGTAACAATAGTAATTAAAAATTACAGCAAACATTTACTGAACAGTTACTGTGTGATCAACACTATACTGAGAATTAACAATTCCTTATCTAAGTTGTATAATAGTCATGAATTCGATATTATTATATTCATCATTGTTATATTTAATTCATATGAACTAATGATATATATTCATATATGATTAAGTTAATTACATTTATTTTGCCCATATTCATTATATTCATTCATTCAATTACTAAATTAAATTTATATATACACATATATACACACAAAAAAACTGTACAGTATTAAAAATATGTCCAGGGTTATTCAAAGTGTAATTTTTGGAGCAACTACTTGGACCTAGGCATTCCAGGCCCCAGAATGCTCACTCTTGACCATTCTATTAAAGTTATTCATGAGGAACATAGCAATATCATTTAGCATAAGGGTTTCCTGTCTTTTTTTTTTTTTTAATCCCATCTGCCAAAGACAAATCTGCATTTGTCCGATAGCTTCCTCTGAATTTTTACTTTTTGAAAAGAAGGACTGTTGCTTCCTAAGACAGCAGTTGCATCAATTTGAGGATTAAAAAAGATGTAGGTAAGAAAAGAGAGAAAACAAAAGAGGATAGGAGTCCATGTCTGGACAGTGATGACTCCAGGGTAGCCTTGAGGTGTAAACAAATTTTAGGAGAAAGGGAAGAGATGTTACAAAATGTTTCAGGTTATAAATGGGGCCTCTTTGATGGAAAGGGTTCAAATATGCTGTGTGCATTTGAATGTTTTTATATTCCTCTCTCTCTCTTTCTCTTGACTATAAGATTCTTGGTAATGTCTTTTGCATTTTTGTTTCTGCCAAAGACTCAGAGAATGTGTATAAGTTTGGTGATGGCTCAGGTTGTCAATATGTTTAGAACAATATAGTAACTACTGTATCACTGATTCATTAAAAGGCTTTGAGGCTATCACCTATCCATAATGGCAGTAAAAGTGAAGAAAATTATATGCAGTTAAGCCAGAAGAAATACAGAATGAAATATTTTCTTTTAGCATATCATTATCATATTAATGCTAATTTCAATAGCAGTTAAGTCCCCAATTCCGAAGTGTGAAAATTAAATTTTTAATGCACTGCACTTGAGTATAAAACTAATTTTTAGTTTTGTCCTTTTCTTATATGAATTAAGAGAAGTAAAAAACCTCTAAACCCAATTTTAAAAATTAAGATTGAGGTCATTTTTAAAAAGTAGTTCATTATTCATTAACTTGTGAACACAGCACTGGTATTGTTATATGATTATGGTACACTTATATAGCATTTTTTATTAGTAGACTAAATTAACATGTATTTTACAAGTATTTATTAGCTATTCTGAGAATTGAATGAGTCACTGTAAGTTGCAAAGAATAAACCAAAGCCATTATTGCTATTGTTTCATTGGATGGTAGTGCTATTATTACTATCATGAATAATAATGATTCATAGAGCATTGCACATGTTTCCATCTCAAAATGAGAGCTTTTAACCATGTGTGATCATCAAGATACAGTCTATGCCTCTTTGTAAATAGCTTTAGAAATAGCTGTGTCTGTGGTTTATGTGATTGGCAGAACTCTTGAAATACAAGCTGCATTACTTGTAGGGCATTTTTGACAGGCTGCCATGACCTGAATACACTGAATCTGATGGTCAATTCCAATTCTACTTAGGTTGTATAGATATGGATGTAAAGGGATGTTAGGTCACTGTGGCTGGCATGAAGCATAAAAAAGCAGAGTCTTCAAGGAGTTATTCTCAATTGAAAGCGGCATACAATAATAAGGAAACAATTCTAGACAAAATGACTAGAAACAGCAAGAGAAACAGAAAGAAAGGAGGAAAGAAAGAAAAAACAATAATAATAATTTTTTTCGGAAGTGGAGAGGCTTATTCTTGTACAAGTGTGTGGAGGAGGGAGGACTGGAAAAGAGTTTCCTAGAATTACTGAGAAGTTAAGATATGAATCTATTTCTGATAGATATTTCAGCAATCACAACCCAAATGCATAATAGAAATCATCAGTATTTTTGTTAATTCATTGTCGTCATCAAGACTATAAATTTAAAAAGAAAAGCAATTAAGGCATATGATGTACAATTTGCAAGATATTCAGAATTAGATCAGATTAGGTTAGATAGAATGAGACAAGTTCTATAGAACTTGTTCAGGTATACACATGGATATAACTTTTCTTTATAAAGCCTTAGGTTGATGTAAGCATATCCATAAGCTCAGCTTTAAAATGTAAATTTCCTTGGTCTGGTAAAGAATGTCTATGTTCCGTCTGGATTTGAGAAGCATTGTCTAGAAAATATTATTTACAAGACTAGAATGATGGGATTTCTGGAACGTATTATGGTTTTTCAGATTAGACACAATTATTCAGAAACCATAGTTTTGTTTTTAATTGAAATCTAAGATTTGGGGGCCTTCTAGCCAACAGGTGCAGTGTTCCTACAGGATCAGACTCTTAATTAAGTTGACGCCACATTGTTAGCACTCTACTTCTAAAGTTTGTCAATACAAACTTCTAGACCAGAAACATATGCCTTGACCTAACAAATTTTGTCCTGAGAAACTGTCAGTCTTAGTCTTATTGCTCAGCTTCCCTCAGCAATTGTGAGATTCCAACCTGCATGTCAATTATGTTTTTCGGATGACTCCTTGGATTTACTAACAAGGGTTATTTAAAGATGAGTCTTGATGACAGGCCTAACAAGTTTCTTAGTTTTGGAGACTAAACCATAAGCTTAATTATAACTCGGTCCTTGTAAGATAATAACAAAATTTCAGCAGCCCTGTTACTTCTAAATACTGATTGATTATAAATCAGTAATCACGGTTTAAATTGTACACATCAATAAAACAGGTAAAAAAAAATCATGTCATTATAATACCCTCATTCAATTTTTCTAACATGCCAGGACGGCACTTTCTTGGCTATTTATTATTTTTTTTATTTTTTCTGGTCCTTTTTCTGTATGCATGTTACCTCATCTTTCATCTGAACACAACTCCTTTCTGTCATATGTTTCTCTTCAGCCTGTTTTAGCAAGCATCTTTTAGTCTAAAGAAATGGAAGCACACTTCAATCTAGACTAAGATATGCCACTATTCACAGATTTCAAAAAGAGCCAGTCTCCCAAGGGTTTGGTACCAGAAATTATAGATTCCTTAGGACCCAAGCAGGGATCTCTTTCCTTTGCTCAGCTCTGCTCATATCTATAGACTCAATTCAATTCTTTCTTTTCCTCTCCAACTCTTCTCTTCCCTCTCTCCTCCTTCTTTTTCAACTTTCAACCACCTAAACTGTTTTTAGTAGTCTACTATGCACATGATCATAAGCAGATTTAAATTTTCTAAGTTTTAAAAACTCTGTTCCAGCTTCTGATAAGGTAACTAGCTGTCTCTTATTCCTACTTCAGATTTCTCAGGGAGATAATCTATTTCAGCTTGGATCAGGTATGTCCCTTGACCAAATCAACAGCAGTTAGGAGATAATGCCATGGAATAAAATCACACCTGCAAAGGTAACACACAGGTTAATGGGAAATCAATTCTTGGCAGAAACCCTAACGCCTTTGCGTCTGTAACTCTCCTGCTTTTTCTATCGCCTTTGGGTCCATTTCCTGGTCTAAAAACTAGTTTAGTTACTTTTTCTATGATGCCATAATACTAGTATTATATTTTGAAATATATATAATTTACAATTTATTTTACATAAAAATAGTAATTGTTTATAATCTCTTAGTTCAGCATATGCATTTCCAACAGAGTTCCTTGTCCACTTCTCTCAATTTTTATATTTGTTTATTCTGGTGTTACAATTTCCATTATTAGCATTTTACAGGACTATTTTATCTTCTGAGATTTTATTAGGATAAATTCTTACAGAATATATCTTTTATGTTAGTCAGTGCTATTTAGAGAAACAGAACCAACAGAAGAAAGAAAGAGAGGCTTTTTTAAGAATTTCACTCACATGATTCTGAAGGCTGGCAAGTCCAAATCTGTAGAGTGGTCTTGTAGGCTGGCGACCAGGGTGGAGTTGACACTGCAGCTTCAATGCAAAGGCAGTGTGATGATGGAATTCCTTCTTGCTCTGAGGAAGTCAGTCTTCTTTTGCTTAAGACTTTCAACTGATTTAATGAGGTGCACACATTTTATGGAGGAAAATCTGCTTTCCTTAAAGTCTACTGATTTAAATATTAATCTCATTTTAAAATACTTTCACAGAAATATCCAGAATACTGTCTAACTGAATATCTGCTTTGGTCTAATTAAGCCGACACGATAAATTAACCATCACACTTCTGCTACAGTTATTTTGATAATTATATTTATTATAATTACTAAAAATTGAAGAATAATATTGAGATGATGGCAGAAACAAAAAAAGTAAAATTATATTTGCTTAGAGTGTTACCTAAAATTAATTTCAATCAGAATTGTTTGTGTGTCAACAAAATTAAGTCTAAATATTGTCTTGAAATAATAATTACAGAGGTTAAAGAGTACGTTTCAAGCCACAAGCATGAGATAAACATGGTAAATGGAGGTGAAAATAGGAAAAATACTAATTCTTTGGTTGATATTTTTCTCAATTATAATAGCAATGAAGTTAGATTATATGGTTTCAAATTCTTTCCTTTCTTCTCAAATCTTTAAATCTATTTTCAATCTTGCCTGCTCTGACTAACCTATTTAAAATTTAACTCATCCTTCCTGTTTTCTGGCATTCTTCATCCCTCCTCAATGCTCTGCTTTTTCTTTTCTCCCTAGTATTTCCAATCTCTTTACGTACCCTATTATTTACTTATCTTTAGCTTATTGCTTATCATTCACATTCCCTCCACTATAATGCAAATGCAGAGAGGGCAAACATATTTACACATATTATTTGCTGATATATCTTCAGTATCTAAAACAGTGTCTGGTGCATAGAAGATGCTCAATACATATTTGTTGAATAAATGAATGCACACATTGCCCAAACAACAATCAGTCAATCAGAACATGTCACTTTCCAGTTTTCTAATTTCAAAATAAAATAACTTTTTTCTTAGACTTACAAAGTCATACATGAATTGCTTCCACTTTCTTCAGGCATTTCATCTTCTTGACATAAACTGACTTTCTTGTTGCTTCTTAAATATGCCAAAATGTATTGTTACCTTGGGGCCTTTGTACCACTGCGTGAAATATTCTCCAGCTGATTGTTATCAATATGATTTGATTATTCAGATCTAGCCAGAAATGTTACCCTTTTAATGAAATCTTTAAATTGGCTCACCAATCTGAAAGAGCTGTGCTGTTATTTGAGAAAACATCACTCTATTTTACTTATTTACATAGAACTTAAAATTAACTGACTTTCTTTTTAGTTTGTCTTTGTTTTATTTTCCGTTCTTGCTATATTCAATGAATCACAATGAAATATTGCTAAATAGGAAAGTTATACAAAATTAAATCAAATAAAAATTATAGAAGTCGTCTGAATGTTGAATAATAGGTGAAATTTGAAAAGCACATTAAATAATGATAATAAATTGAATGTGTTTGTTTAGAGAAACTATGTCCCTAAAAGGGTCATATTGTTGACTTTATTAAGAAAATTAAAAAGAAAATGGAAAAAGATATTGCAGAAAATGTGAGATTTAAAAAATATATATTCAATTCTAATTAATAGTAGACAAACCTGACAGGTTGCCAGCTAGGCAAATAAATAAGATAACCAAAAAAAAAAAGAAAGAAAAAAGAAGATGACCTTACAACAGTAAATAAATTTTATGATCTGTGATAAATATATTTTTAGTGAAACAGTCACGCAATGGATAATGACATTTCAGTCAATGATGGACTGTATATATGACAGTGGTCCCATAAGATTGTAATAGAGCTGAAAAATTCCCATCACCTGGTTATGTCATAATGTCATGTCATAGCACAAAGCATCACTCACGTGTTTGTGGTAACACTGGTGTAAACAAACCCACTGAGCTGCTAGTCATATAAAAATATAGCGCATACAATTATGTATAGGGCATAATACTTGATAATGATAATAAACTACTATGTTACCGGTTTATGTACTTATTGTACTACACTTTCAAACATTATTTTAGAATGTACTCCTTCTGCTTATTAAACATAAAAGTTGACTGTAAAATAGCCTCAAGCAGGTTCTGCAGGAGGTATTCCAGAAGCAGGCATTGTTATCATAGGAGATAGCGCCATCTGTGTTATTGCCCCTCAAGACCTTCCAGTGGGATAAGATGTGGAGGTGGAAGACAGGGATAGTGGTGATCCTGATCCTATGTAGGCCTAGACTAAGGTGTGTGTTTGTGTTTTAATTTTTAACAATGAACAGGTTTTAAAAATTAAAAAATATATGTTTATAAATAATAAGATAATGGGTTCATGTTTTCAGCTAAATGTTATCGCACAAAAGTCAAAAAGTTAAACAAATAGCAAGTTTATGAAGTAACAAAGTTACAGTAAGCTAAAGCTAACTTCTTATTAAAGAAAGAACATTTTTAAAATAAGTGTAATGCAGCCTAAGTGTATAATATTTATAAAGTCTACGGTAGTGTTGAGGAATATCTGAGGCCTTCACATTCATTTATAGCTCATTCACTGACTCACCCAGAGGAACTCTACTTGTGAAAGCTCCATTCATGGTGAGTGTCTTCTAGAGGTGTCTCCTTTTATTTTTATACTGTATTTTTAGTGTACCTTTATTTCATTTTATTTTATTTTATTTTATTTTATTTTATTTTATTTTTTTGAGACAGAGTCTCGCTCTGTCACCAGAGTGGAGTGCAGTGGCGCAATCTCAGCTCATTGCAACCTCTGCCTCCTGGATTCAAGTGATTCTCCTGCTTCAGCATCTTGAGTAGCTGGGACTACAGGCACGCACCACTATGCCCAGTTAATTTTTTGTATTTTTAGTAGAGACCGGGTTTCACTGTGTTGGCCTGGATGGTCTTGATCTCCTGACCTCATGATCTGCCTGCCTTGGCCTCCCAAAGTGCTGGGATTATAGGCATGAGCCACCGCACTCCACCTAGTGTACCTTTTATGTGTTTAGATGTGTTTGGATACACAAATGCTGTTGTGTTACAGTTACCTACAGTGCTCAGTACTGTAACTTGCTGTACAGGTTTATAACCTAGAAGTAATAGCCTAGACCATATAACCTAGATGTGTGGTAGGTTATTCCATCAAGTTGTGTGTAAGTCCACTCTTTGATGTTTGCACAAGAATAAAACTGCCTAATAATGCATTTCTCAGAACATACCATTGCCATTAAGCAAAAACATGATTACATTGTCTTTCCAAAACACATTTAAATGATAAAAACTGAGCCTCATTTTTACTTAAACTTGATCGTACTTTCCAACTCTAATAATAGATTGTACTTCTCATCTCTTATAATAGAAAACAAAGTAACTTCTAATACAGAGTAGGAGTTATTTATCTCTCCTAACTCTTATGAAAGCAAACAAACAAACACTACACTTATTTTGGTGTCACCATCAAGATTTTAACTTTCCCTTTTAAAGCACTTTAACATCAGACTTTGAGTGTATTTCAATAAAGGATGGTTTAGTGATCTACCAAAGTTCATGCCAAAATTAGAAATTACAATTGTTATTCCCTGATACTATGAGCATAGCTCATTTTCTCTTTTTCATCCAAAAATTTTTCTTTGCTTGATCTTCTAAAAAAAAGTTCATTTGAATGTTAATTCTGCTAATATGAAATTTGAATTTCTTAAATAATAGATGATTATTATTAAATAATGGGTGTAGAAATATAGCATAACCACAGCAATATGAAAAAAATGTATAAATGTGCACAGGGCTCATAAAAAATAACAAATAACATGTTTAAATTGTTATTTAAAACAATTAATAGCCTAACTCTGCTTCTTTTTTTTTTTTTTTTGAGATGGAATCTTGCTCTGTTACCCAAGGTGGAGTCCAGTGGCGCAATCTCGGCTCACTGCAACCTTCTGCCTCCTGGGTTCAAGCAATTATCCTGCCTCAGCCTCCTGAGTAGTTAGGATTACAGGTGTGCACCACCATGCCCAGCTAATTTTTGTGTGTGTGTGTGTGTATATATGTGTGTTTGTGTGTGTGTGTGTGTGTGTGTGTATATATATATATATATTTTTTTTTTTTAGTAGAGACAGGGTTTCACCATGTTGATTAGGCTGGGTCTCAAGCTCCTGACCTCGTGATCCACCCACCTTGATCTCCCAAAGTGCTGGGATTACAGGTGTGAGCTACCACACCTGGCCAACTCTGCCTCTTGGCTAAGAGAATACCTGGATATAATCCCACAAAGGGATTTCATGATTTTACTTAACTGGAGTTCTAAGAAATAAAAATGAGAATAAGGCTGAATGTGGCAAAGCTATAGATTATAAGAAAGGAGTACTTGGATCAAGGATGTTTGAAGTATTTGCTTTATAAGAACACAATGATGCCTGCCTAACTAGATTGCAACATCTACAATGGAACCATCTATAAATGAGCTAACAGCAAAAACTGAGTGTCAAGTTTCCTTTTGTTTTGTTTTTTTGCTTTGAGACAGAGTCTTACTCTGTCACCCCGGCTGGAGTGCAGTGGTGCCATCTCAGCTCACTGCAACCTCCGCCTCCTGGGTTCAAGCGATTCTCCTGCCTCAGCCTCTTGAGTAGCTGGGATTACAGGTGCCTGCCACTACACCCAGCTAGTGTCAAATTTAAGAGAGATCCCTGATACGATTTGGGGAGTGATACAATGTCTTGTTTAGATTGCCTATCAATTCATGTGTAGGAGGAAAGAGCCAGCTAGGGGACTCAACGTTGACTTTGATATCTATCTTCATTCATTCATTCATAAATATTTATTCCAAGACTTTGACATGTGCTGAGCAAAACATAAAGAAATTAGCACTCTTACGAAGCACATATTTTAATGGGGTAGAAAGACAATGAACATGATAAGTAAAAAATGGTAGATTACTTAGTAGTGGGTATTAAAGAGAAAAGAATACAAAAAAGGGAAAACAATACAAAAGAATATGAAATGCAAATAGTACAAAATGCAGAGTATAAAAGAATACAAAATGTAGAGTAAATATGAAAAGTTTTAATAGGTGGTCAGGGAAAGCCTCACTTGAAAGGGAGACTTTTGGGTAAAGACTTGAAGGAAGTGAAGAAACTAGCTATGTAGATATGTGTGAGCATCATAGGCAGAGAAAAAAGCAATTACATATTTTTTGTTGGCTGATCTTGCCTGGCACGTATAAGGAATGGAAAGGAGACAAATGTGACTGAAGTACATTGAATGAGGAGGAATGTAAAAGATGAGGTCATAGAGAAAATGAGTAGCCAGATCAAGTACATCTTTATAGGTTGTGATAGTTTGAATGATTATTTCGAATTCCTTATTACTTCTCCTTTCCACACCCTTTGCCAGTACAGTCATATGAGCTGGTCAATGCAATGTGAACAGAAATGACATTATATATCTTCAAGTTTAAGCTTTAAGATGCATTACATGATTCTGTTCTCACTCTTGTGCTTCTGCCATCATCATAAAAAGAACATGGTTTATGTAGATCGCTTGTCACAGAAAGAGGAGAGATATGTCAAGTAGATGTGAACAAATCTGGGGCCTGGAGCCAAGTCTAATGAAGTCCAGCCAAGATCAATAGAGAAATTTGACTCCCAATCGCCCGCCCCCACCCTGACACCACACACAGTCAAAGCACAGAGAAGCAAGTAAAAACAATAAATATTTATTTTAAGCCACCAAGGTCATTGTAAGGATAGTGGCTTTTTGTCTGGATGATATTGAAAGCCCCTGCAAGGTTTTGAGAAAAGAAGTGAAAAGATAAACTTATATTTAAAAAAATCTCTTCTTCCTGCTGTATTGAAAATAGCATCCAAGTAAAGAAGCCAAGAGTCTGGTTGGAAGCTATTTTGCTAATCAGTGTGAAAAATAATGATGGCCTAGAAAAGTAGGGGAATGAGGGGTGCAAAGTATGAAAATTGGGTGTATAGTGTAAAATAGGATGTGTTGATAAATGTATGGAAGAAAGCAATAGAGAAGACATGGATAGAAATAAAGAATACAGAGAGACAGAGATATAGAGACAAAGACAAGGATGAGAGAGAGTTGGGGAGGGAGGGAGAAGTTTTGGACAGCACAAAGGGTTTGGACTTGACAAACTAGAAATGTTCGGCTACCTTCTAGAGAAGTGGAGAAAACTGCAAGAAACCACTGATTTGAAGAAACGGGGACAATATCTGTAGTATTCTGTGAGTTGTGGTGAATTAGAGATGTTTTAGAAATCCAAGTAGTTATGTCTAGTACATAGATATTTGTGTCTGGAGGAGAAAGAAGAGTTCCAAGCTGGAGATGTGAGTCATGGACTTTCTCTTCGAGGATTGTGCATAGGGCCAGGAAAGAAGACATATCAATAGTGAAAGAAATTTCTTTGTTTGACAGCTTCAGTTTCTATTGCACTTTCTATCTGGCATAACCTAACATTGTTTGATAAAGCTATGAAATCATGCTGTACTGTACTTTCATCCAGGAAAAGCTCAGTTGGTTTCTCATAGTTAGTTGCTCAACCCTCCTTTAACACATCTCTTTATATGATTATTCTTGGTTCTCTGTAATATATTTCTCACACTTTCTTTTCTCTCCTCAAGCAGCCATTCATATCTTCACTTCTGTTTCTCTCAATCTATGATCTCATTTCAAATAGAAAAGATTAGTTTGAGGAAGGAAGAAACTAGTAACTGGTTAGAATATTGATGGCGTCATATGGTATTAGGGAAAGAACATAAAAATTCCCAAATTGTTGCTATTGTGAATATAACATACAAAGAATGACAAATAAATACCAATATATTAACAGTTAGACTTGTGTCTAATTTTCAATTACATAGAATATTGGTAAAGTTACTTCGAAGTACTTCGCTAAGGGCAGGAGTCTAAGACAGGCCATTGCTTCCCCATGAAGGACCTGGCCAAACCTTCTGACATTTCTATCTTCTTGCCCTATACTGCCTCAACGGGTAGAGAGGAAACAGAAAAGAAAAGCTAAATGTGACAGGCTGAGAGGCTATGTACCACTTGCTTCATGCGGGGCAACCAATACAAGAAATTGCATGTGGAAATTAATTTATTTTTAATGCCCTGTAATACTGCCTGTTAGTAAATGTGACTGAATCAATAACTCAGGCCCTGATCGGGGAAATGAATAATCTTTCTTTGGGGAGGTAAATAAATCAGAGGTTTTAGCAGAGTCTTTAGTAGATGGATGGTCATTATCCCTCTCTTACAGTTTGTTCTTTCCTTAAACTCTGTTTCTGTATCTTTATCCTTTTAACTAAATCCAGTGTCATTATTTGTGTTTCAAATGCCAAGCTCTATGTGTCCTTGAATTGTCTCTAGTAGTATGTACTATTTTCTTTGTGCTTACCTCTATCTGGCATGCACCATTCATGTAATCATTACAACAAGCCTATGTTTTAGATATTGCTCTTTTATACATTTTACAGATGAGGAAATTCAAGCATAGAGAAATAAGTAAATTTCCTAAAGCCAACCAGCTAGTGAATGACATATGTAGGGTCTGAAACCAGGCAAATTGTGACTTTATAGTTTTGAACAATATGTAAACAGCCTTATTTCTAGTTTCTTTGGTAGTATGCTATTTCTTCTTTTTTCTTCCTAAACGTTAGCTCGGATCACATTATTACATGACATGTTTCCCTTTGATTTTGCTACACTCTCAAGTTTCCACCCTTTAAGTGTGTTTTCTTTATTACTTATAAAGTATTAGCTTATGACCTTATTCCTTGTTTGGGGGATGTAGGCTTTCTCTCTTGCCTGTAGCTTGTCACCACACCTTCTAAACTTGGCACTTCTTTGAAATTTGACTTGTGTTCTCTGAAAGATACACAACACTTTCCCAAACATCAAATTCAGTGAGATTTTTTTGATTCTTCATCTTTCTTGATCTTATTAAAGTAATAAGTAAGATAACATGGTTCCTGGCATTAAAAATGCTTAATTCTGAATCATGAATCCATCATTTTCAAGCTAGGAGAAAAATGGCAATATCTAATACTCTACTATATCTCTACCGCTGACATTCCTCATAGTAATTGGTTTAGTAATATTACCCTTACGTGGTTCTTACAGTCATTTAATAAAGGCTAGTAAATACGAATATGAAGAATTACCAATTTTCTTAACATTAAAAAAAATTCTGACATGCACTTATAAAGTTCTTCACTGAAATAACTGTCACCTTTTCTGCTGCTTCTTCTTTTGACACTGCCTGCACATGAATCTTGGCAAAAGCTTTGTCATTGGACTGCTTTTTTTCTTTCTGTAAAAATTTTACTCTCTGTGATATCATTCACTTTCAAAGCACCAACTGTCACCTTTATGCGGAAGACTTCCAAATCCACTCTTGTCGTAAGTCTTCTCTCAGAAGTGTCAAGTCCATATTCTCCATTGTCCCCTAAAATTTTTCACTTGAGTTTTCTGTCAGAACATAAAAATCACAGTATATACATAAAGAAGGGGAAAACCAAGAGGTTTCCTTCTAATTCAATTCTTGCACTTCAGATTTTATTTTTATTGAGATGGAGCTTTGCTCTGTCACCCAGGCTGGAGTGCAGTGGTGCGATCTCGGCTCACTGCAACCTCTGACACCTGGGTTCAAGCGATTTTCCTGCCTCAGTCTCCTGATTAGCTGGGATTACAGGTTGGTGCCACCACCACATCTGGCTATTTTTTTTTTTAAAGTAGAGATGAGGTTTTGTTATTTTGACCAGGCTGGTCTCAAACTCCTGACCTCAAGTGACCCAGCCACCTCGACCTCCCAAAGTGCTGGGATTACAGGCATGAGCCACCACGCCTGGACAGATTTTATATTTTTAATGTTACTTCTCTGTCTGCCACTAAAAACTGATGCCATCATTCACCTGCCACCCCCATCAGCTACCTAATCAAATCATCAACGTATAATATTAAAACTATAAAAGAACTGAGAGATTGTAAGCCCACTGCTTATCACAGATGAGTAAACATAGAACTAGATATGCAGCTAGATGTGGGGAGTCAGAATGAGAACCAAGTTTCCCAAACGCCAAGGCTGCAGTTATTTACTGTATACAAATCTGTTACTATTCTAAATAAAGTTATTTAGAATAGAATACATGTATACTGTAGTGTATATTTAAGCTGAGTCCACTGTTTGTAGAATAGACTATTTTCTTTCATTTGTGTGTTGTGATGCTATTACCTGGAATACCTTCCTTGTCATTCACATACTTCACCCTTCAAAATTAACTGGAGTTTAAGTGTCATCAAGATTAATAGACAACTATCCTTTTTGGACTTTAACCTCTTTGTGGTCACAGTCTTTCATCTTTTCACCCACTGAAACATGGAGGTTATGCTTGACCCATAAGTATTTGCAAATAAACTATTTAAATATGTAGTGTCAACTTTAGGCATAGGTCGGTGTGGAAACCCAACTGGTAATCCTGACTTTCTCTGGGAGAAAATGTTTGAAGAAAAGAAGAAAACATAAACCAAAAGCAGAATATTCTGATTTACCGGAGACATGCAAGGTCAAATACACATCAGTATGGTGTAACTATCAATAATATTACTTGAGTACTTGCTGGATACTAAGTGCTGTGAGCTACAGATGGCAACACAGAGAAGATATAGTTCTTACTCTTGCTAAGCTCCATAGCATGATATAAATAAAAGACACACACAACTAGATAGATCAACCAATACAAGGTTAAATGCTGAAATTATGTTCAGAGTAACAAAAGTTGTGGATTCCTTTGGCCGCATATGGCTCCCCAGAGCTATTTACTTTCCATGGCAGGTGAGAGTTCTTATGGCTATACAATTTCTTAGCCTAGATATTACATTAAATCCCTCTCATATGTTATGATTTATTAATAACTAAAACCTATCCTTCAAGAAACTCTGACACCTGCATAAACAACTACACTCTGCTTCCTATTTATAGATGCAAGCTTGAAAGTTTAGGTGTAGCAGTATGAGAATTGGTTATTTTATCTTTTCAGTTATGTTTAATTATATGTGCCCTTACCTTTCAAAATATTATTTATTGGCTTCCTCAGGTACAATGGTCTTCTAGAAGTTAATACATCAAATTGTTATATATCCTCTTAACTATCCCTCTCTGATTTAGTTAGAGGCTGCCACATATTGTAATGCTACTTCAGGATAACAGAATGCGTTCTTTTCTATTAGTAACAAAAGCAGTTACTCAAAGGGAAACACAGTGTCTTCATTCTGCCTATGTTCTGTTATCCAAATTACAGTTCCACTTTTATGAGAAATGGCTGGTCTCAAAATTGCTAGCTTGTTGTAGTTGCCCAGTGATTCACTTCATTTCTGAAGTTAAACCTGTTTGATTATGCATAATTGTTATTTATGTAGGTTTATGAATTTCAGTTATTTCAAGACTGTAAGAACTTTGTTCATATGTTTTGAAGGAGGAGCCAAGCTGTTTATATTCTCTGAACTCTGAGTTTAAGAAAATCCTCACTCTGCCTCCAGCACTGGTTGTCAGATATTGTATTTTTAGACTTTTATTTTCACCATGCATCTCTGTTCTTAGAACACTACCGTGGTGAAGATATTCAGCCTTTCATCGAGAACCTGAGCAAACATGTATTTTCCTGATCCCGAGTCATTTTGTCTCTTTTGTATATGTACTTTTCCATTGTAGATTCACAGAATGTAACTGATTACTTTAGGGCTGATTTCTTTCATGTCTCCTGACACTGACTTCTTGAGGGAAGTGACCATGCCTGACCTATTACTTTGTACAATTGGATGAATGAATGAATAGATTAATAAATGAATGAAGCTTTTGGTAGTTTTTCAGCACTGCCTTATTACTTTTCACAGCCATTGTCCAGCCAATTCCTTCTGCTGCTTCTAATCAATATTGTAACTCTCATTACCCCATGCCTTTTCCAAGGCATCAGTCACACTCAAGCATATACACTCTCATGCTCAGAACAGGAGTTAGCTTTTTCCATTCTTTTTTTCCCTTTACACAAATGAGGAAGTGTATTATCACTTTTTAATAAAAAAATTTAGAGAGAGCAAAGTTTTTCCCTGAAATATCATATATCACCATTATCCACTCTCTTCACCCTTTTTGTAAGTTGGAAGTCTTTTAACAAAGCTTCCTTTCAACATTTTTCTCCCTCCATTCCTGCCTTCTTTCCTATCTACTTCCACTTTCTTTTTGTTTTCATCTTTCTTCTTCTCTTCATTTATTATACTATGATGTAAAACTGTTCATTTACAGAAGGTAAGACCCTTTATGTCATATATAGATAAACGTAACCATGTGAATATAGCCCAGTTCTCTGATGTTTATGTGCCCACTAAAGTATAGTCTTCTCCGTAATCCTTTTTGTTGGCTCAATTCATGTACTTGGGATGCTGTTTGTTTTCAGAAAAGGTTTTAGGATCTTTGTTAAGATTTTTGCCAAGGAAGTAGGACTTCCTACTTGTTTTCTAGTCATTTGTGTTAGTCATGCTGCAAAATGGAACAATGAACAAGAACCATAGAAATGCTCCCCAAATTATAGTTTATATAAACTTCAAATTATTCCTGCAAAACTCTACCTGCAAATTGTTATGGCCTTGAATATCAGCACTCATCTGGATTCAGTATATTCTTTAATGTGAAGATTTGGTGATACTTCTTGGAAGCATTCTGTGGTGATGCAGTAGAAATCCATTCCCAGCTTCCTACACTTTCTTTTGAGTTCTGTCATCTTATCTTACTGGCCCTCCCACTTTATAATAACATATAGTAATTACATATATTTTATTTTAAGTCTTATGTTTGTTTAAAAAACAGCTTATGTGCCTTAGAATAAAATTGTGATTGAAACAGGAATGCAGAAGAATAATCAATGAATCTTTTACTTTTGCAGGAGCCAAATAGGGACAGGGTAAGGGAGCTAGTAGAGTCACATTCACAGCATGTAGTTAGAAAACTATTGTCATCGTTAAGATACAGAATATCCTGGTCAAGAGAAACACAGCCATTTACTAGTTCAAGGTTCTTGTCATTTACTGTATTCTGTAATGATTAAAATTTATGTTCAATAGTGATGCATATTCTTCATGTTGCAGATATAACAAAATAAGAATTAAAGAACAAAAAAATCAATATTATGAATTATTATTTTTGCAAACAGCCTACTAGTATGCTTCATTATAATGGAGTAAAACGATATAGTAAATGATTCAAATTTACTTTATCATAAACTTTATTGAACAGCAATAGTAAACACTGCATGCTCAGGCTTCTAGTTTGCTCTAAACCTATCACGGCTGTATGCTCATGTGGAACAGTTCACTGGACATCACGTAACTTTATTAGAAACATTATTTCTGGCCAGATGCAGTGGCTCATGTTTGTAATTCCAGCACTTTCGGAGGCCGAGACAGGTGGATCACTTGAGGTCAGGAGTTCAAGACCAGCCTGACCAACATAGTGAAACCCCATCTCTTCTAACAATACAAAAATTAGCCAAGCATGGTGACGCATGCCTGTAGTCCCAGCTTCTGGGGAGGCTGAGACGGGAGAATCGCTTGAACCTGGGAGGCGGAGGTTGCAGTGAGCCGAGATCCCCTCCTGCATTCCAGTCTGGGCAACAGAGTGAGACTCCGTCTCAAGAAAGAAAAGAAAAAGGAAAAGAAATAAATATTATTTCTGAATTATTTATTGAATTACATATGATTATAATGTCTATATATAATCTTTTCAAGCAATATTCTTATTTCACTTTTGTTCACCTTGCTTTGTAAATTTAACTATTAAAATTATAAATGACATAGTCAGTATCTGGGCCCATATCAGGTTATCAATGCTATTACCATGATAAATAGATATTTGCATTATCATGTTCTAAAATCGTATTTAAATGACATGGTGACATTGAATAAAACAATATTTATTTCATTCATGAAAATTTAAGAAGAAAACATAACAAACATGGAGAATGGATGTTGGAAAAAATTTAGACTAGACTTTTTCCTAACTGATCTTCTAAAATTTTCTAAACTTATGATACAAGTACTGGTACTATTCAGTTCTTTTGAATATAATCATAATTTCTTCTTTTCTGAATATTGCCATTTATGGCAGTTAACTTAGAATTTGCTGTCAAACAGGAAAAAGAATTGTATTACATTGTAGCTGGAAATTGGAGTAAGACATTCCTAAAAGAAGTAATACTTGCATGAATTCTCAAAAAGAAAATAGGATATACCCAGGATAAATAAAAGTTTCTAAGATTCTGTGATGATAGAAAGCACATACATACATCTGAAAAGTAAAGAAGTGAAGGTATTTGGCTCCAGCATTAGAATAAAAATGAGAAATGAGATTGGAGAGGTCAGTAGAGGCTAAATTATAAAAACATTTTGAAGTATAGTTTAAAAGATTGGACTTTATCTTAAAAGTAATTGTAGTATTTCGGTCTAAAATTTAATGAATTATTTTAAGCAAAGGAAAGGCATGCTTAGATTTCTACTTTAAGAAGGGTCATCTGTCAGGAAAACGGTAGACAGGCTAGACTAAGGGAGTAATCAGACAGCTATCACAGTATTGCCTGTTCTAAGCCTCTGTGGTGGCAATGGAAGTAAGAGAAACACCTAAGGGTTGGAATGTGGGGAGCTAGGTGAAAACAAAGTACTTTTCAAGGTTATTTTCCAGAAGATAAATTGAACAACCATTTTTTTAGTTGCTATTCACTGGACAAGATACAATTGGGATAGGTGGTTTTGGAGAGAAAAAGGGGCATTATGAGTTCAGCTCTAAAAATTTCAGGTTTTCTAACTGGAATTCTGTAACTGTAAGCTAATTCTCTACTTAAACATTAATTATGCAAATACCATATGTTTACAAAATGCTTCCTGCAGCTGCTTCTGAATGTTTGGGGAATACTGTGTTCCTCTGCTGGTCTGGTGAAAAGCTCTCTTAATTTTTAGCAGAAAGAGAACAGCATCTAGGCAAACTGCTACCTGAGAGCGTTTCTGTTTCAGCTCAGAAATGCTTGGTTATATTGTCATATTCTACATTTTTGTGTAGGAGAGCAGTTAAGAGCACAAGCTCTGGTTCCAGATTGAGTTGGTTCATGATCCTAATTAGATTTGGAAGCTGTATTACCTATGCTTAGTCTTACATTTTCTTTACTTCACTTTACCCATCTGTATTAGTCCATTCTCATTCTGCTAATGAAAACATTCCCTAGACTAAGTAGTTTATAAAGGAAAGAGGTTTAATTGACTCACAGTTTCACATGGCTGGAGAGGCCTCACAATCATGTTGGAAGGGGAATGAGGAGCAAACTCATGTCTTGCATGGAAACAGGCAAAAGAGTGTGTGCAGGGGACTCCCTTTATTAAACCAACAAGTCTTGTGAGACTTACTCACTATCATAAGAAAAGCATGGAAAAAACCTGCCCTCATGATTCAATTACCTCCCACAAGGTCCCTCCCACTAAATGTGGGGATTACGGGAGCTACAATTCAAGATGAGATTTGGGTGAGGACACAGACAAACCTTGTCATTCCACCTCTGGCCCCTCCCAAATCTCACATCATCACATTTCAAAACCAATAATGCTTTCACAACAGTCCCCCAAAGTCTTAACTCATTTTAGCATTAACTCAAAAGTTCACAGTCCAAAGTCTCATCTGAAATAGGGCAAGTCTATTCCACCTATAAGCCTATAAAATCAAAAGCAAGTTAGTTACTTCCCAGATACAATGGAGGTATAGACATTGGGTAAATATACCCATTCCACATAGGACAATTTGGCCAAAACAAAGGGGCTACAGCCCCATGCAAATCCAAAATCCAGAAGGACAGTCAAATCTTAAAACTCCAAAATGATCTCTTTTGACTTCATGTCTCATATCCAGGGCATTGCTGATGCAAGAGGTAGATTTCCATGGTCTTGGACAGCTCCAGATCTGTGGCTTTGCAGGGTACAGTCCCCTTCCTGTATGCTTTCATGGGCTGGCATTGAGTATGCGGCTTTTCCAGATGCACGTTGCAAGCTGGCAGCAGATGTACCATTCTGGGATCTGGAGGATGGTGGCCTCCTCTCACAGCTCCAATAGGGAGTGCCCCAGTGGGACTTTGTTTGCAGACTCCCACCACGCATTTCCCTTCCACACTGCCCTAGCAGAGGTTTTTCATGAGGGCTCCACCCATGCAGAAAACTTCTGCCTAAACATCCAGACATGTCCATACATCCTCTGAAATCCAGATACAGGTTCCCAAACCTCAATTCTTGACTTCTGTGTAGCTGCAGGCTCAATACCACATGGAAGCTGTCAAGACTTGGGACTTGCACTCTCTGAAGTCATGGCTTGAGTTGCACCTTGGCCCCCTTTAGCCATGGCTAGAGCCCAAGTCCCTAGGCTGCACACAGCAGGGCAGTCCTGAACCTCACCCATGAAACCATTTTTCCCTCCTACGTCTCAAGATCTGTGATGGGGGGGCTGCTGTGAAGGACTGTAACATGCCCTGGAGACATTTTTCCCATTTTATTGTGATTAACATTCTGGTCCTTGTTAGTTATGCAAATTTCACCTGTTGGCTTGAATTTTTTCCCCAGAAAATGGGTTTTTCTTTTCTACTGCACCATCAGGCTGCACATTTTTCAAACTTTTATGCTCTGGTTCCTCTTGAATTCTTTGTTGCTTAGAAATTTCTCCTGCCAGATACCCTAAGTCATCTCTCTTAAGTTCAGAGTTTCACAGATTTCTAGGGCAGCGGCAAAATGCCACCAGTCCCTTTGCATAACAAGACTGAACTTTGCTCCAGTTCCCAACAAGTTTCTTATCTCCATCTGAGACCACCTCAGTCTGTACTTTATTTTCATATGACTATCAGCTTTTGGTCAAAGTCATTCAACAAGTCTTTAGGAAATTCTGAAATTTCCCACATCTTCTTGTCCTCTGACCCATATCAAATCTTTTTCTCAGCCCTCCTAACTGTTCCAACTTCTGCCTGTTACCCAGTTTCAAAGTTGCTTCTACATTTTTGGTTATCTGTACAGCAGCACCCCAGTACCTGGTACCAATTTACTGTATTAGTCTGTTCTTATGCTGCTAATAAAGACATTCCTTAGACCGGATAATTTATAAAGGAAAGAGGTTTAATTGACTCATAGTTCCACATGTCTGGGGAAGCCTCACAATCACGGCAGAAGGAGAATGATGAGTAAACTCATGTCTTACATGGAGTCTGGCAAAAGAGACAGTGTGCAGGGGAACTTCCCTTTATCAAACCATCAGATCTCATGAGAATTATTTACTATCACAAGAACTGCATAGGAATAACCCACCCCCATGATTGAATTACCTCCCACAAGGTCCCTCCTACCGCATGTGGGGATTCTGGGAGCTACAATTCAAGATGAGATTTGGGTGGGGACACAGCCGAACCATATCACCATCTCCTAAAATAAATACATACAATGAAAAAAAATAGTAATAGTTCCCACCTTATAAAATTGGGTGATGCATAATGTGAGTTCTCAACAAAAGTTAGGTAGAAATGTCAATGTCTGTGATTAAAATTTTCTACTTGCTCTCTTCCTTGGATTTTGAAATTTAGCTATTTAATCCCCAATACAGCTGTTTACAGACACACTAGTAAATTAAGAACTTCTGATAACTTTGCTAAATTGTAAGAACGTGTTAAATCAATTGTTGAATTTTGAAATGGAAACTTCAGGCGTGATTCTGTAGTAAAGATAAGAGGATTCAAAAAATTAAGGGTGAAGAAGAAATTAATCTCTATCACCTATGGGGTTGGCTTTTAAACTTCTAGCAATTCTATTTGAGGTAAATGTAGAGAACAAATTAGTAGATGAAGATTTGTCTACAGATTTCATATATTGTCACTGCTGCTGGAATTCTAATGTGCCTCTAAGTTAGTCATTCTTGATTCTGCCAGCCAATTGGAAACTGAGTCTGATTTCATTAGTGCAAGGTATGCCCTGGAATCTGATTCTGATTTAATTCCTTTGAGATGTGACCTAGGCATTGAGCTTTTTAAAAGTCCTCATAGATTCTAATGACAGCCACTTTTGAGAACCACTACTCTACAGCAATATATTATTTCACATTCTCCCACTCTGAATTCCTGCTATGGAGTTTTACAGTCATTTACAAAAACAGAGAATACAGGGTTTCATTCTTTTATTATTATTTATATTATATATTTTTCAAATAACATCAGCAAATATAAATCTTGAGTCATGAGATGTGTTTATTGTGCTTTGTTCAAATTGCTACAAAGGATTGGAAAACGATAGCAGGCATCTAAGGTATTCTAATCCTGCTATTTTTAATTAAAATAGAATTTCTAAATATTTGAAATTCCAATACTAAATAATGGTAGCACTTTTATTATATGCTATATACTAATGTCACATTTATATATTATGCATTCTTCCCATGTCACACTAAAATCTTTAAGAATTTTCTTTTCTCTAGCAACTATCCTTCCTTTCTGGGTTTCTAGATGTTCCGGAAGTGTAGCTTTAGTTCCTGCATTTGTCTTTAGATTGTGAGTGCTAGAACTGATAAGCACTACATAAAGTGTTCACCTCAAGTGTATATGAAAATTGTATTAAACAGAAAAGAAAAACTGCAATATTATACATGGAAAAATATTATATGGCATATTATCAAAGCATTTTGTAATACCATTGTTTACAAATATGTGCATTTATTTGCTTGTAGGTTGGCTGTCATTTAACACATTTTTTACTGGAAATCTGCTGTAGATAGTGACCGGGTATGGTGGCTTACTCCTGTAATATCAGTACTTTGGGAGGCCGAGGAGGGCTGATGGCTTGAGATCAGGAGTTTGAGACCAGCCTGGTCAACATGGTGAAACCTGTCTCTACTAATAATATAAGAATTAGCTGGGCATGGTGGTAGGTAGCCTGTAATCTCAGTTACTTGGGAGGCTGAGGCAGGAGAATTGCTTGAACCCAGAAGGTGGAGTTTGCAGTGAGTTGTGCCATTGCACTCCAACCTGGGCAACAGAGTGAGACCGTCTTTAAAATAAAAAAAAAAAAAAAAATTTGCTTTCAGCCCTGAGGGATACATTATGTAGAAGAATGGTATGCTTCTTTTTTTCACTTATATATGAGAAGTAATTTCTGCCCCAAAGAACACTGTTGTTATTTTTACTTATATGTTATGCATTTGTATATGACAGATTAGTTCAAAATAGTTTTTAGTATCCACTGTGGGCAAATTCATGGGCCTCCAAAAATGTCTACATCCAAATTCCCAGAACCAGTAAATAGGCTATGTTGCAAGGCAAAGGGGAATTAAAGCTGCAGATAGAATTAAATTTGCTAATCATCTGATCTTGAGATAGGGCAATCATCTTGGACTGCCTGGTGGGACTAATATAATCACGGGACCCTTATAAAGTGAAAGGGGAGGGGCAGAAGAGTCAGAGTCAGAGTGAGAAAGATTGGACTAATCATTACTGGCTTTGAAAATGGAAAGGGGTTAGTTGCCAAGGAATGAGGGCACCTTTTGGAAGCTAGAAAAAAGCAAGAGGATGGATTCTCCCATGGAATCTTCAGAAAATAAATAAATAAATAAATAAATACATAAATAAATAAATAAATAAATACATTATATATATATATATATATACACACACACACACACACACACTGCTGACACCTTGATATGAGTCCTCTGAGACCCATTTCAGATTTCTGTCCTCCAGAATGACGAGTCATAAATTTATGTTGTCTTAGGCCAGCAAGTCTGTTCTAAGTAACAGTAGTGAAAGGAAATTAATTCAGTAGCTTACAGTAATTTAGGGCATATACCAAGATAAAATAAATTGGAAATATGTAGCAAGCATGACATAGTAGGAAATAAAAGTAAAATAATTATATGGTATTAAGAATGAGGTTGCAGGCCGGGCGCGGTGGCTCAAGCCTGTAATCCCAGCACTTTGGGAGGCCGAGACGGGCGGATCACAAGGTCAGGAGATCGAGACCATCCTGGCTAACACGGTGAAACCCCGTCTCTACTAAAAAATACAAAAAACTAGCCGGGCGAGGTGGTGGGCGCCTGTAGTCCCAGCTACTCGGGAGGCTGAGGCAGGAGAATGGCGTGAACCCGGGAGGCGGAGCTTGCAGTGAGCTGAGGTCCGGCCACTGCACTCCAGCCTGGGTGACAGAGCGAGACTCCGTCTCAAAAAAAAAAAAAAAAAAAAAAAAAAAAAAAAAAAAGAATGAGGTTGCAACAACAATGGCAAGTTAAAAATAAAAAAAAATGCAAGGAAAATGTTCAGCTACAAAATTAAAATGCAGGGAAGGGAAAATGTTCAGCTACAAAATTAAAATGCCTATAAGGTTAAAAAAAAAAAAAAAGGATAATTTAGGCCACAGATATGTTATAAAATTGTCATAGTCAAGTGTTTGTCCACAATGTGTTTGTCAGAATGCCAGTTCCATTGGATGCTTTGTACAACATGAGTTCTCTGATCCATACTCCATCGTATCTAACCCTGCTTGAAGCACTGTTGAAATGAAACTTTTTCAATGAATTTCTACCAGTGTTTCCAAACATTATTAGACATTTACTAGTAATATTTGTTATCTCATAAAACTAGTATTGTACTGTGAATATGTTTTAGGAAATGAGTTAGAGATCACTGGAGCTATGGTTGCTCAGAAGAAAGGAAGATTATTTTCAGGTCTCATCACGGAAGTCTTTGCAGCATAAACATGCTATGTGCTGGAGCCTGATGAGACGAGGGGAAGGAATGGAGCATAGAGAACAGCAGTTTAGAAAGGGAATCAATGTGAGCAGAAATATTCAAATGGAAAAGTGCAATGTGTGCTACAGGGATAGTAAGTAGACTTGATTAGGGGAACCAAGAGAAAGGTAGAGGTAGATGACCCGGAAAGATAGTGTGCACCCACACCTAGAGGGAGCCTGAATACAAAGATAAGGAGTCTGGAAATTACTCTGATACAGGAGTTGGGAAATTGACGCTGCTTGAGCAGGATAGTAAATTGTACAAATCCTTGCCTTCAGAAGGCTAGCCTGGCACTTTTATGAAAAGTGAGGATTTGAACTTGAGAAAATCCACAGATGAGGAGACCCCGAGCAAACTTTTAATGGTATGGAATAATAAGACTTTTGAGTAGAGCAGAAGGAGAGGAAATAGTTGGCAAAATTGAGAGATATTTTAAGGGAATAAAAATAACAGCTATTTTTAATTAATTAGGTAAAAACCAACTATTTTGGGAAAGATTTGGCACAATAGCTACAGTATATGTTCTCTGATTCTCTATTACCTAGAATAGAGATAGCGTTCATCTCTCTTTATAGAGATAGTATTTACATGATGCTCCTGTTGAGCACCATAAAATGATACACAACTGTTCATTATTTCATTCAATCAGTATATTCACTCATTTTTTAATTCATGCAGCAAGTACCTTATTGTGGCCACATACTATGATAAGCCTGAGGATATAATAAGAAACATAAAGATTAACTGCATGCTATATATATTACATTATTATCATTAGGAAAGGAACTTGTCAGTTCTTCAGTCTTGTGATATATTTCAATCTAAAAGGAAAATAATTTTGTGAGGAGCAGGGCAATGTTTGCAATATCCATAACTCCACAGCTTTGTCTTCTTCATTTTTCCCTTTAGTCTATTCATTTCTTAAGGTACTAAGTCTTGAACACTTGCTGTTTACCATGGATATGTAGATTATGATGGCCCACTGTGTGTGCTTGTACACGTGGGTGTGTGCACGTGAATTGCACATAGGAGTGTTGCTTGTGTGTGTTGCATTTGTATTGCTTCTGTGGTGCTTGTGTGTTGTTTCTGTGAGTGTTGTTTGTGAGAGTGAGTGTGTGAGCCTGTGAGTGTACAACCTGAAGAAGATGGAGTTCTGTATTGTTTCTCCTGTGTGCTTGTTATGACTCCAAGACTGTTCATCCTATGGATCAGTGAAGCAGGCCCTTTTTCTTGTTCACAAATTACTAGTTGTCATATGGTTTCTCCTCCCATTCAAGCATTGCTTCCTCCAAATAAATGCATAGTAATGAAAAGAAGAATGTTTAACATTTAATAAATCATCTTTATAGCAGAAATGTTACGGTCTTTGTGCTTCCCATTTCTGACAAATGGAAGTATGATTAACATTTCCAGCTGAACTGGCATGTAGGGTAAGGATGGTTTAGATTACTAGCTTCTGAAAGTTTCTTATATAAAATTCATTGAGAAGCACTAGAATATCCCTTTTCCACGATACTTGCAGTTCATTTATAAAACATACAACTTAAAATGTCACTTAAGACAATCTTATGTCATCATTGTAGTATTTCATATTGTCTGAATAATAATTTTTAATTTTTATATATAGTTTGTCACCCCAAAATCAGCACATAGTCTTCTATCAGGAAATTTCTGCAGATTAGAAAAGAGGAATATGTATTAAGTATTCACTAAGAAAAGCAGTCAAAATGTTATCATTAATAATACAACTGCCGGACGCAGTGGCTCGCACCTGTAATCCCAGCACTTTGGGAGGTCGAGGCCGGCGGATCACAAGGTCAAGAGATTGAGACCATCCTGGCCAACATGGTGAAACCCCGTCTCCACTAAAAATACAAAAATTAGCTGGGCGTGGTGGCACATGCCTGTAGTCCCAGCTACTCGGTATGCTGAGGCGGGAGAATCGCTTGAACCTGGGAAACAGAGGTTGCAGTGAGCCGAGATCACGCCATTGCACTTCGGCCTGGGAACAGAGCAAGACTCCGTCTCCAAAATAAATAAATAAATAAATAATACAACTAACTGCGTTTACATTTCAAGCTCTTAGTTACAAAATATAAAGAGATTTCTTAGTTGCTGTCTGGGTAAGTCATGGGCAGTGTGGATGTTTGTGTGTGCATGTGCCTGTGCGTGTGTTTAAAGTGCTCTCTTCACCTTTATCAAGGATACACCCATGCTACTTGATCAAACTGAATATGTATACTTTTATTATGGTGCATTTGATTTTTAGATCATAAAAATGAAAAGAAGGGCTGTTTCTGTGTTTTATAATTAGGTTGAGGACTACATTTGTTCATCCCATGTTAAAATAGAGGAGATTCGTGGAGAATTTATTTTGAGTATTTTCCTATGTAAAGAAGGAGTAACTGCTACAACACCTAAGACATAATTTTAAATGGTATTAAGTATCATTACAATTCAAGACTATTATAACTATGTAATATTATTCAATGCATCTTTACTTGTTATATAAATATTCTTATTTTTAATGAAAAACATATGCAACCTTGGCAACTAATTGATTTTGCATGTCCATCATGACTGGTTTAGACTGTTTGCTTTCTATTTGTCTGTTCTATTAATCTACCAAACGTAGACACAGTCTCAGATTCAAGGTGGGGCTTTAACAACAGCATTGGAACAAGAACAGTCAAAGAAACCTCATTGATTTCTATTTTTGCTAGGTTGGGAAACTAATGTGAATTGCTGATTTTCTCACTCAAAATCAATTCAAGAATACAAAGGACACATTGACTTTTAAAAAATCAATTTTATTGTGATAAATTAAGTGTAGAATTTTTCTTCTAATTAAATGTAATACTTTGAGTGTACAGTTTAATGACTCTTTTTTTCTCCAAATGTATATGCCATTATCTTAATCATGATATTAAATATTTCTGCAGAAAATCCCCTCATAGTTCTTTGCAGGTAATCACACACCACCTTCTATCCATGTCCAAAACAACTACTGATTTGATTTATCTTACTATAGATTTGCCTGTTATGCAACTTCAATATATAGAACCATACGTGTACATATCATTCTGTCTAGCTTCTTTAATTCAGCATATTTTGGGAATTCATCCATTATTCTGTATTTATCAGTAGTTTATTCTTTTGTTTTGGTGAATAGTATTTCATTAAATAAATATAATATATATTATAATGTGTTTATCCATAACCATTTGATGGACCTTTGTTTTATTTCTTGTTTTGACTCATCAGTAAAGCTGTTTTGAGCATTCCTGGTATAGACAAGTATTTTCGGTTTTTGTGTAAAGTCCTAGTCATGAAAGTGCTGGGTCATACTGTAAACAATGCTTAAATTTATAAGAAATGACCAAACTATTTGCGAAAGTAGTTACATCATTTTACAATACTACTAATTGCTCTATATTTTCACCAACATTTAGTATTGTCAGTCTTTTATTTTCTTAGCCATTCTAGTGGGAGTAAAATAGTATCTATCTCATTGTTATTTTATTTTATGCTATTTTTTTCTTTTGAAACAAAGTCTCACTCTGTCATCCAGGCTGAAGTGCAGTGGGACAATCATAGCTCACTACGACCTCCAACTCCTAGGGTCAAGCAATCTTCCCACCTCAGCCTCTTAAGTAACTGGGATTACATATATGCACCACCATGCCTGGCTAATGTTTCTTTCTTTCTGGGATTACAGGTGTGCACCACCATGCCTGGCTAATGCTTCTTTCTTCTCTTTCTTCTCCTTCCTTCCTTCCTTCCTTTCTTCCTTCCTTCTTTCCTTCCTTCCTTTCTTCCTTCCTTCCTTCCTTCCTTCCTTCCTTCCTTCCTTCCTTCCTTCCTTCCTTCCTTCCCTCCTTCCTTCCTTCTTTCCCTCCCTCCGTCCTCTCCTCTCCTCTCCTCTCCTCTCCTCTCCTCTCCTCTCCTCTCCTCTCCTCTCGTCTCCTGTCTTCTCGTCTCCTCTTCTCTCCTTCCCTCTCCTCTTCTCTCCTCCCCTCTCCTCTTTTTTCCTTCTCTCTCCTCTCCTCTCTTTTCTTCTTTCGAGATGGGGTCTCCCTGTGTTGCCCAGGCTGGTCTCATTCTTCTGGGCTCAAATGATCCTTCTACCTCTGCCTCCCAAGGTATTAGGATTACAGACTTGAGTCACCACACCTGGCTCTCATTGTTAATTTAATTGGCACCCCCTGATAATTAACAATGTTGAGTGTCTTCATAGGCATGTTAGTCATTTGTATGTCTTCTTTTGTTAAATGCCTTTTCAAAGCTTTGCCCATTTTATTGAATCATCTTATAATTTTGAGTTATTCTTCATACATTCTAAATACTATTACTTGTCATATATTTTCATTGCAAATATTTTCTCCATTTTATCTTTCCCTTGCTTTTTTGTATCCCATTTTATCTTCCCCTAGAAGAGAAGGTTTTTATTTACTAAGGCCCAATGTATCTTTTTTTTTTCTTTTTTTTAGCATTTTTTTTGTATCCTGTCTGAAAAAATCATTAATTTTTCAAAGTCACATAAATTTTATTTTATTTGTTCTTCTAAAATTTTATAGTTTTAGCTTCTATGTTTATGTCCATGCTCTATTTCAAGTTATGGTTTGAGGTAAGAGTCAAGGTTCACTTCTTTTCCATATGGATATCCAGCTGTTCCTACACAATTTGCTGAAAAGACTGTGCTTTCTACATTGTATCAACTTGGTAATTTTCTAAAAAATCAGTTAAATACATATATGTGCATACACTCCTATTGATACTCTTTTTTCTTGAGTTGATTTGTATATGTCCTTATACCAATACCACACTGTCTAGATTAATGTAGATTTATAGCAATTCTTGAAAGCAGGTGTAAGTCTTTAGCTATCCCATTACAAACGAGGATATTACATTAAGGAGAATAGTGCGACCTGTGACTCTGCTGTCATTAGAAACTCTAGGTATTAATATGCAAATTAATTTTTTACTTTCAGCCTCTATGTTCACTCATAACTGATACTGAATGGTGGAGAATAATATCAACAATTAGTGCTAATAATAACAACTATTATTTCTAACATATGTTAAACATTTAGCATTTTGAATGCACTAAATAATTTTATCTTCACAAAAATTCTATCAGCTTGGTGCTTTTAATAATTCTATAGCATAGGTGAGGTAACTAAGACAATGAGAAATAAAGTAAATTTCTCAACTGTGTATATCAAATAAGTAGTGATGCTAGAAAGTTCAATCCAAGCAATTTGACTGCAACCTCCAAGCTTTTACAGCAACTAGTAACTTAGATTATTACTTTAAAGTACTGGATGGCTGTATTAGTTCAACTTGTTAAAGCCAAACCTAATAGTTTGAATGCTGAAACTGTTGTATATTCATTGAGGTCAATTTTATGTCCTTCACAGCCAATTAGAAAACTCAGGTTTTTGACTTAAGTCCAATTGGCAGCCTATGTAATAAGAATCACTTATTAATATCTATTTATAAATACAACCACTTAATCTATCAAGACATTTCTTAGTTAAAATAAAAGGAGACAGACTTTTTTTCCCTTTTACTGAAACTAAATGGTTAAAATATTGGTTCAGACTGTAAAGATTAATTATTTGAGGGCTAAGTTTAGAGAAAGCTTAGGGTAAATACTTATTTAGTATGAGTTTGTTTTCATTTTCTGAGTATGTGATTTTAAGGGATAAAAAATATAAAATAGTATTTCAAATCATAAATAGAGAAAAATGCTTCATTCCAAAGAGGATTTTAAGAATAGAAAAACTCAATTATTGGTTATATTATCTAGTACCTGCAAGTTCTCCATGGTACTCCCAGAGTAATGTTACGAATGAAGTTTTTTCCTTCTGTGAGATGACATATCCCACTTACTGAATCTAAATCTTCCAACTTTGTGATCATAACAATACCATGTTTTAAAATATGTATATGACATTCTCTTTTGGATGCAAATCATGCTAAATGTCCTAAATTATTTAGTTAAGTGTGAAGAGATGACATATTTGCTTGATAATTGTCCAGGGATAATGCTAAACTTCCTTAAAAGTGCTGTATAGGAAGTTCCTTTACAGTAGTGCTATGTTAATATTCAATAATGTGGTACTATCTAATGCCCTGAGTAAGAATGGAAACCAAAAAATATAAATTATTGCTTAAGAAACAATATCAATGAGATTGAGCTAAAAATATAAGAATTTCTTAGTGTGTTTCACAGCTATCAAATATATTATTTTAAAATGCATGTATATATGACATACATGTCAAACATATAATATATATGTATATGTCATGGAGCAAAAATGCTTACACATAATTTTATGATTTGAAAACACTCGATCAAAGTTAAAGAAATTTCCTTACGACAGAAATTCTCCTTGCTTGCAATATTCTAATTGAGTTGTAGATCTAGAGAAATATATAGAATATATTGCCTCCAACTTGTTTTAATGTTGTATTTTTTCAAGTATTTATGTTCATATGTGGTTCTCAACCTGAACAAAACTGAAAATTCAGAATAATTAAGTAAAACAACTTGCTCCTTTTGATGCATTGGAATTAATTTCATAGATTGTAAAGCTTGAAAGAAAGACACCTAAAGAACCATGTAATCAAATCCACTCATTTAACTTGTGAGGTCACTGAGAATCAGATACAGTAAGAATTGCCCCAAATTACATGGTAACTGTAAGACTGCAAGTAAGTTTATAACTCGAGCTGTCAAGTTCTATATTTAATACATTTGTGCTTTGGTATTAAAATTTTACTGTGGTTTGTTTACTGATCATGTGTCTTAATTTTCTGCCTCTAATTTAACCAAAAGTTCCATTGAAGGAGTGAGGCCTTTCATTTTCTTTATGTTCCCATTGGGATTGAGTTATTCTGAGGCACAGAATCAGTGCTCAATAAAATCTTGCACATTGATTGTTCCATGCACATCAGAAGAAGTCAAGCAAAAAGAAGTCGAACAACAGCTTTCAGGGTATTCAGTTGCAGCAGCAGTATCAAGGCCTCAAATGAATAAGACTTGCAGGATAGTCCATCCTCAAACTGGACTTGCTTTTGTCAGAGGTGAGTTTACTGGGGTCACAATGTGTCATGTGTTCTGCTCTGCTCTTGTTCAGTTACAACTTCATTTCTAGAGAAGGATTCCCTCTGCCAATATTTGAAATCTGCTCTTAGCCATTAATCTGCCAAAGCACACTCAGATATTGACTCAGGGATTCTGATAGCTGGAAGTGGCTGTGCATTCTTCTAGTCACACAACCACACACACACACACACAAACACACACATAATTGAGAGAAGGAGTGAAGGAGTGAATTAATGCAAAGTTGTTATCTTTTGTTACATCCTCTATTGATCAGTTGGACCATATACTGCAGGTGAATATGCTGTATAACTTAATTGAGGAGGAAAGATCTTGCATTCTAATTATTTATTTGTCTTTGCATTTTGTGCAAATTCTAATTATCTCACTTAAATTTGTCTAATTATTTATTTGTCTTTGCATTTTGTGCAAACTTTAATTATCTCACTTAAATTTGCCATTGTCTTTGATGACCTCATTACTTTTATCATTTACAATTTATATTCTAATAAGTGGAAGTTGAAGATACATAATAGATAAACTTATTTTTATTTTATTGACATATTTATTGTATATACATTTATGGCTTTTGTTTATTCTGAATTATTATTTAGGTAACTGAAAGTCCCTAGACTTCAACAGCCCATGGGTGTAAAAACGGTCAATTTAATAAGGTATCACTCTCTCATAAACCCCCACCTATGAAAAACAGCATCTCGGATTCACATTTAAGGTTTTTTTCGTGCTTGAAATGTCTGTGTGCTTCCCAGGATATGACTTATCTGATTTTTTTTCATCCATCAGAGTTGCTTCTTATGCTCTCCACTCTTGCACTCTTGCTGCTCTCTCTAGGTTCTCTCTTTATGCTTGCTATGCCTGAGCTGCGTTACCACACTAGTACCACCCCGTGTAGAGCTCCCCTCCAGCTTTCACATAAGCTGTAGTTCTGCCTAACACTGTCACTCAAGCCCCAGGTGGGATGGAAGCTGATGCTACCTCTGCCACTAGTACTGTTAATAGAAAAACTTCAGTTGAATTAAATTTAAAGGAGTTATAACTGAGAGCAATGAAAGATTCTCGAATCGGGCAGCCCCAAGAATCACAGCAGATTCAGAGACTCCAGGGGTGTTTCGTGGTCGGACCAAATTTATAGACAAAAAAAGTAAAGTGAGGTACAGAAATCCGAAGTGAAGTATAGAAACAGCTGGATTGGTTACAGCTCGGCATTTGGCTTATTTGAACACAGTTTGAATACTGGTTGAAGAATGGCTGCTGGGATTGGCCGAGACTCAGCGGTTGTTACAGGCACATAACTCATAAATTAGGTTTTCTATCTTGTCTACCTATTAAGTTAGGTTGCAGTTCATCCACAAGGGCTCAAATATAGACTTATGGAGTCCTTCGCAGGCATATTTAGTTTGCTTTAACAGTACTCACAAAAGGCCACTGTTTGTTCCATGCTACTTCTGCATCTTCGCAAGTAGTGATGCGATGGTATCTTCTGCTCCACCATGATGTTACCACAGACTCATTCCTTGGCCAAACGTTAGACAGGTCCCTCTGAGCCCTCTTTTCAACTAGACCTCACCCTTGAGCTTCCATGTCCATCCTTGCAGTGTCTAGTCTTAGCAACAATCCTGCTAAGTCAGTGTAGAGAGAATCCTCCCACCCTCATTAGCTGATCAAATTCCTTATCCCCCACTATCTCCGAGGTGATAACTGATTAAACTGGCCTGCCTCCACTGCCTCCAACAAGAATCCTATTAGGTCAGTGTAGCATGAATTCCCCTAGACTGGATGTCTTCCACAGTAACTTTTTTTTTTTTTTTTTTTTTTGAGACGGAGTCTCGCTCTGTCGCCCAGGCTGCAGTGCATTGGCGCAATCTCGGCTCACTGCAAGCTCCGCCTCCAGGTTTCACGCCATTCTCCTGCCTCAGCCTCCCAGTAGCTGGGACTACAGGTGCCCGCCACCATGCCCGGCTATTTTTTTTGCGTTTTTAGTAGAGATGGGGTTTCACCGTGTTAGACAGACTGCTCTGATCTCCTGACCTCATGATCCGCTTGCCTCCGCCTCTCAAGTGCTGGGATTACAGGCGTGAGCCACCGCGCCTGGCCCTTCCATAGTAATTTTTTATTCATTGACCCTTCACTTGGTTTTAGCTATAAATTCCCACTTTCGCTTTTTGTTTTTGGACTTTAGCTTATTCTATCTCCCCTATTGTTGTATCACTGACACCTATCACAGTAATCCTGAATAGTCTTCCTTATCATTTTGACATATGTCAGAATAATTTCGTCTTCAACAGATACACTCTCGAGTAGGATTGTTTTGGTGGTAGAGTGATATCTTTTTAAACTGAGACCTTTCCTGAACAGCACATCCTAGTTGAAGTCTGTGGCCTAGAAAGGATACAGAAAGTGACTCACAAAGCTCACTGATGCATAGAACAATACTTATTTTCCTGACATGAGTCATTTAGTAACCTTATTAATAGCTTATATTTAGCAATACGTATGTCCACTATTGGCACTAAGCATCTATGAATTTCCAGAAATAATTTTCTTCCATCTTGCACAAATCTCTAAAATTCTTAGAGAGGTTAATGAGATATGTATTACATCTGCAGTGTTAAACCAAACATTCTATTCAATGAATGTTTACATACACGAATACACACACATCTGATTTTAGAAAGACTAAAGGACTATGGTACATACGTACACACATGTGAATATATATATATATAATTTATATATGTTTGTGTATGTATTTGTCATGTAATCTTTCGAGAATACACAGTATGTGGTATTCTCTTGCTTTACTGCATTCACTTTCATTTCAGGAAGGTCCTTACAGATAAACATTATTCAAAGCAAGAAAGCATTTAAAATTACATTAAGGCAGAATCAGGTATTTTGGTAGTCATAATAGAGCTAGAAAGCAGCATGAAGTGAACAAAGGGCTGCACAGCAGGAAATTTATGCTTCCGAAGAGGCAATTCACACCTGTTAACTACTGTGAACAGAATGAGACACAACACCAAGCTTTCCATCTAAATACAATGCTAGTTGGTTTTTTTAAAATTTTTAACATTTAAATTTTTTGCAAAAATAGTTACTGAATTAAATGATTCCATCTATAGAATAATATAAAATAATGCCTAAACAAGGATAATGTGACAAGAAGAAATGCAAAGACATAGAATAGTAAACAAAATATATGTATCATTATATTCCATAAGGATATCAGGAGAAAAAGGGAAAAAATAATGACTAGATTAGTTTAGAAAACAAAAATGTGCGGAGCCAATAGTCTACTGGTTACAGGGCATTTATAATGAAATACATGGAATACTCTCTTATCTTTTTGTGATGAAATTTGTTTATATTGAGTTAATGGTTAGATTAGACATACTCAGTTCTCAAGATCCAGAGAGGTACATAGCTAAAAATAAGACTCTCCCATGCATATTTAACAAGTTAAAAAGGAAATAATAGAACTCAATGAAGAAAATGTTTCTCCTAATGATACTTGATCTGCAATATTAAACCAAAACCCATTACCAATGAATGAATGGAGAAACTGAAAACACGGGAACCAATTCTGAGCATTATTTATCTCATGTGCCTTTTTCATTTGGCTACTTTCATTTGGCTGGTTTGTATAAAGTACTGCTGAGTTCAGATCCTTGCATGAATGTTTAAAACTGAGAACAGTCATTATTCACAGAGACCAAAAAGTTTTAAAAAATTAAAACTGAATGAGTGCAGGCACATAAGAAGTGAGACTAAGAGTTCAGAAACATACCTATCCAGGTGTATAGGTTTGTTTTTTTCTTTAACAGCATATATTTAGTATAATTTTCCCTGTTATTATTTGTGAAACAAATTGTTCAGTACAATGATTTTGCAAGCAGGACCCTTTGCTGAAGAGGTTTCACCGTAAGAAGAAAAATGGCTATCACAACGGAAGAAGAGAAGATGGGTGTAGTGAGAAGTTATCTCCTCTTCTCCCAGGCCTATTTAAGCTACAGGTATGGTTAACTCCTCTTCCTTTTCAAAACTACGCATAGTCTAGAAGAATCAAATTTATAAGTCATTGTTTTCTAACTGATCTCCCTATTTGTAGGGGAGCATGTTTGGGTATAAAGCTCTTCTTTTTTTTTTCTCTTTAAAATTATTTCATATTTTTATTTATTTTTAATTTCACTTCAAGTTCCGAGATACATGTGCAGAATGTGCAGGTTTGCTACATAGGTATACATGTGCCATGGTGGTTTGCTGCACCGATCAATCCATCATCTAAGTTTTAAGCACTACATGCATTAGGTATTTGTCCTAATGCTCTCCCTCCCTTTGACCCCCAACTCCCAACAGGTTCCAGTGTGTGTTGTTCCCCTCCCTGTGTCCATGAGTTCAACTCCCACTTGTGAGTGAGAATATGCAATGTTTGATTTCCTGTTCCTGTGTTAGTTTGCTGAGGAAGATGACTTCCAGCTTCATTCATATCACTGCAAAGGACATAATCTTATTTTTTTATGGCTGTATAGTATTCCACGGTATATATGTACCACATTTTCTTTATCCAGTCTGCCATTGATGGGCCTTTGAGTTGGTTCCATGTCTTTGCTATTTATTTATGTGACCAAAAAACATATTAAAAAGCTGAACATCACTGATTGTTAGAGAAATTTACATCAAAACCACAATTAGATACCATCTCACGCCAGTCAGAGTGGAGATTATGAAAAATTCAAGAAACAATAGATGCTGGTGAGACTATGGAGAAATAGGAATGCTTTTATAATGTTGGTGGGAATGTAAATTGGTTCAACCATTGTGGAAGACAGTGTGGCAATTCCTGAATGATCTAGAACCAGAAATACCATTTGATCCAGCAATCCCATTGTTGGGTATATACACATGTGTATGTCTATTGCAGAACTATTTACTATTTTGTTCTTAAAAGAGCATGTTCATCATTTTATAAACTTACCCTGCTTTTATATATCCAGAAAAATCTGGACCCTCAACCAAGCCTGCAAGACACTACTCAGCAGACACTACTATCTTACTATCTTTTATTATCTACACAATTGTCTTCTTGGTACTACTACCACTGTCATTCTCCTGCCCATTTTGTCCACTTCTATTCTGCATCTCCACATCCCCAAACTGCACTTTAACTTTAGATATTTCCACCCTAAAATGTTTCTTCTTCCAAAGGAAAAATGTTTCATTTTCTGATATAGACATCTTCTATTCCTGTGAACTCCAAATGTGAAAATGTTTTATAATTCTAGATGATTTTTAACACTGTTACCAAAATAAAGAAATAAAAAGGCATCGTAAGGCCTGACATGGTGGCTCACTTCTGTAATCCCATGGCTTTGGGAGGCCAAGGCAGAAGGATCACTTGAGGCCAGTAGTTGAGAATCAGCCTGGACAACATAGCCAGACCCTGTCTTAAAAAAAAAAAAAAGTAGCTGGGGAGAGTCATGTGTGCCTCTATTCCTAGCTACTCAGGAGACTAAGGAAGGAGGGTTCCTTGAACCCAGGAGTTTGAGATTACAGTGAGCTATGCTCATGCCACTGAACTCTAGCCTGAGTGACAGAGTGAGACCCAATCTCAAAAACAAAATAAAATAAATTTAAAAGGCACTGTGAAAATGTATCTAACGATTTTCTAATCTTATGTCTTCAAATAGACATGATTATTTTATTCCAAAGCTTTAAAGTCTTGTGGCTTTTCAAACCTCCATGTAGAATTTCTTTACTTGTATTCTAACCTCTATGCTTATAAATTCTCAGAAAATGTAATAAAGATATGTGGTAATCAGTCATCCTAGTTTGCTTCAGACAGAAGTATTTCTAGAATAGGAGACTTTCAGCGCTAAAACTGGGAAAGACCCATGCAAACTAGAACAAGTTGGCCACCACACAAAGATTTGTTAAGTATAAAATAGTAAAAGTAGTTATATATTGTTAATAGTTGTTTACATGCAATCAACATATATTTAGTATCAGGCATTCTGTGAAAATGGAGACTTTATGGCAGAAAACAATTTCTGCTCCCATATTCCAATAGCCCTAAAATATGAATCTTTAATTTTCAAGGTTTGGTTATTTAATTAATGCCAGTAACTTTGGAATAACTGTTTCTGTGGACTGATGGAGAAGGCTCAGTAGAAGTCTGACAAACCATGTGTAAGTCACAACATTGGAGGCAAAACATAACTAATAGTGACACTTATTAGTATACCAAACATAAGTTATTAGTGTCTAATTAATAATAGTTTTATAGTGCCACTGATAACATAGTGGTGAAGAGTGGGTGCTCTTGTTAGGCTGCCTACATTTAAATTGGCTCTACTACTCAAAACCTTAGTTTCATTTTCTTTTAAATTTCAGTGCTAACGTTAATTATATCATTGTATTCTTCCTAGTTTCAAATTATAATGCTTATACATAAATAGGAAAGTGTCTGGCATATAGAACACAGTTCTAGATGATTTTCAATAATGACGGTGATGATAATGTTGGTAATGATGGTGGTGATGGTGCTCAAAAAAAATGTTACCAGGCTGATTTTGACTATTACTTTAATAAGAAATTGAGGATGCTCTTATGTCAGTAGATTATTTAGGAAGAATTTGCAATATAGATTAGAGGCCAAATAATATATATTTGGTTATGATAAATAAGAGTATATAAAGATCATCAAATAATAGTCTGACTGTGGCCAATCTGGTTAAATTTGGTAAACATTGGTGCATGTGTATTAATGTGTATTTGACACCTTTCCTAATCTGAAGTGAAACAACTGAAAAGTAGTATAAAGTATATACCTAGAAAGACATATAGAATAAGAAGACAGACTAGTGAATAAGAAATTTCAACACAATTATGAAAGGTCAATAGTGGTTATAAAATAAGTAAATGATGAGTGATATAGTTTGGCTGTGTCCCCATCCAAATCTCATCTTGAATTCCCACATGTAGTGGGAAGGACCTGGTGAGAGATGAGTGAATCATGGGGGCAGGTCATTCTTGTGCTGTTCCAGTGACAGTGAATAAGTCTCATGAGAGCTGGTGGTTATAAAAAGGGGAGTTTTCCTCCACAAGCTCTCTTCTCTTGTCTGCCACTATGCGAGATGTGCCTTTCACCTTCCACCATGAGTGTGAGGCCTCCCCAGTCACATGGAGCTATAAGTCCAATAAACCTCTTTCTTTTGTAAATTCCCAGTCTTGGGTATGTCTTCATCAGCAGTGTGAAAACGGACTAATACTGTAAATTGGTAACAGTAGAGTGAAGTGTTATTGAAAATATACCCAAACATGTGGAAACAATTGTGAAATTGGGTAATAGGCAAAGGCTGGAACAGTTTGGAGGGGTCAAAAGAAGACAGGAAAATGTGGGAAAGTTTGGAACTTCCTAGAGACTTGAATGGCTTTGACAAAACATGCCGATAGTGATATGAACAATAAGGTCCAGGCTGATGTGGTCTCAGGTCTGGATGAGGAACTTGTTGGGAACTGAAGCAAAGGTGACTCTTGTTAGGTTTTAGCAAAGAGACTGTTGGCATTTTGCCTTGCCCTAAAGATTTGTGGAACTTTGAACTTAAGAGAGATGATTTAGGAAATCTGGTGGAAGAAGAAATTTCTAAGCAATAAAGCATTCAAGAGGTGACTTGTGTGCTGTTAAAGACATTCCATTTTAAAGAGGAAACAGAGCATAAAAGTTTAGGAAATTTGCAGCCTGACAATGCGATAGAAAAGAAAACCCCATTTCTGAGTAGAAATTCAAGCTGACTGCAAAAATTTGCCAAAGTAACAAGGAGCTGAATGTTAATCCCCAAGACAATGGGGAAAATATCTCTAGGATATGTCATGGGTCTTCACAGCAGTGCCTCCCATCACAGGCCCAGAAGCCTAGGAGGAAAACGTCATTTCGTGGGCTGGGCCCAGCATCTCTATGCTGTGTGCAGCCTAGGGACTTGGTGCTCTGTGTGCCAGCCACTCCAGCTGTGGCTGAAAGTGGTCAATGTACAGCTCGGGCCATGGCTTCAAGGGTGCAAGCATCAAGCCTTGGCGGCTACAACATGGTGTTGAGCCTACCAGTGCACAGAAGTCAAAAATTGAGGTTTGGGAACCTCTGCTTATATTTCAGAAGATGTATGAAAACACCTGGATGTCCAGGCAGAAATTTGTTCCAGAGGCGGGGCTCTCATGGAGAACCTCTACTAGGGCAGTGCAGGAGGGAAATTTGGGGTCAGAGTCCCCACACAGAGTCCCTACTGGGACACCACCTAGTGGAACTGTGAGAAGATGGCCACTGTCCTCCAGAACCCAGAATGGTAGATCCACCAGCAGCTCACACCATGTGCCTGCAAAAGCCACAGACACTCAACACCAGCCCATGAAAGCAGCCAGGAGGGAGACTGTACCCTGCAAAGTCACAGGGACAGAGCTGACCAAGACTATGGGAACAGACCTTTTGCATCAATGTGACCTGAATGTGAGACATGGAGTCAAAGAGATCATTTTGGAGTTTTAAGATTTGACTGCATTGCTGGATTTTGGACTTGCACGTGGCCTGTAGCCCCTTTGTTTTGGCCAATTTCTCCCATTTGGAATGACTGTATCTCCCAGTGCCTGTATCTCCATTGTATCTAAGAAGTAACTAACTTGCTTTTGATTTTACAGGCTCATAGACAAAAGGGACTTGTCTTGTCTCAGATGAGACTTTGGACTGTGGACTTTTGGGTTAAGACTGAAATGAGTTAAGACTTTGGGGGACTGT